>NC_056604.1:18075641-18154857 GCF_018340385.1 Cyprinus carpio | reverse complement strand
GGGGTTACGTATTGCTTAATAAGCAGTTTATAAATACAGATATAAATGCTTTATTCTTGATTTAAAAGACATTCATAATGTGTTTTACTAATTTTATTGTCATACTTTAATTATGATCAATTTATCATTTCAAATGAAGTATAGCATTATTTGGCTAAAACCAGTTATTTAGGAGTTGCCAGTGATTCATAAGAGATCACAGGAAATTGTAAGTAAATGTAGTAAATTCAGGTAGTTATATAAAGCATTTAGTAGTGGCCAGTTAACTATTTTATGCGTGGAGCTCATCTAAAGTGAGGACTAGTTATACTTGTAAAGCATTTATAAAGGATATTTAAAGGCCTGCTATCTTCTCTAAACAGAAAAGGAAACAAAACACAACATAAGGGATACAGAACATAGAAATATTAACAGCCTTAAATCTCATTTGTAAAAAGTTTTACAAGGCATAAATAGTGCTCACTTTAGATGAGCTCACACATAAATAGTTAACTAACAACCATATGTTTTTTTGCATAACCATACCTGAATTAACCCCTTAATTCATAGTGAGAAATAATACACAAACCATTTATTAACACTCTAAGTAACCATATTAGCCATGTCTGAATAATAAGATGTATGAATGCACATTTAATTAGTTTATTAATCATTTACTTACAATTTCTAAGTGATCTTAGGGAACCACTGACAACTCCTTAATAACTGGTGTGTAAATAATGCTATACTTAATTTTAGAAATGATAAAATTCGATCATTAATGTGCTATGAAAAAAACAATTATTAAATACATTGCAGATATGCTTTTAAATCAAGTATAAAATATTTATATCTGTATTTATAAACTGCTTATTAATGTCTATTAATGCTTCTTTATAAAATGATGAATTAACTGTTTCCTAATGCTTAACAATTTCAGATTGCTGATTCAAATAACTTTTTAGTAGAAAAACTTTCTCCTTAATGCAATACGCAATTTACTAACAAAAGATAATGTTAAAACAACACAACACGACATTACTGATAACAAATATGAGATGAATTATATTATAAAATATAATCAAATGTGATATGGTAGGGAATTATGAGATATCCTCAATTATGTATATAGTAGATTTTGTATTTTTAAGTATAGTTTTAACTGTGTGTAAAAAAACAAAACTGTATTGCTTATTTTCAATTGAAAATTACATATAATGTAGTTGTTTTTTTTTTACTGTTTACTGATAAGGTTTTATTGTAGCATTTTTACAGTGTTTTTTCTGTAAAAATTGACCAGTGGCAGGACAAAAGGAGGGAATTTTTACATGACATTACAGTATGTTTATGGTTTTACCATACATTTTTTATGGCTATATAATGTTAAGACTAATGTAATAGATCAGTGGGCAGCTTGCAGCGAGTGGCCTGGTACTAAGGCGACCCCAACATTACTGTAACCGCTTGTGTGTCCATATTTGTATTTGGTGTGCATGTACAAGGTTATACCTTGAAACTGATGCATTTTAAAAACCTTTAGCAAGATTGACCTAATCAAGACGTGTTCACCTTCAAGAAGTACATGTTGACTTTCAATTCCCCTCTTTTTCTCTTTTTGTTATTTACAGGCTTCCTTATTAGCTGTTTTGTGCAGTGGAAATACACACCCTGGCTCACCTCATTTCCATCTGTTCTCCCCCTTAATGCAGTTCCACAGTGTTGGGGGAGAGAGGGAAGTGACCCCTGCTTCACCCTCTACTCAATTACTCTACAAACAAACATCCATGCTCCTGACCACATCCTCCTGCTGAACAACCCCAGGGGAAGCACACTGAGCTGAAGGCCACGTCAGGTCAAATAACTGCTGATCTAGAGCCAGTGGACGCTCCCTGCCACAGATTCGAAGACCTTTAGCACTGCCAAATTCAGTTCATGTCCCTCTGCTGAGGTTAATACACATGCTAGCTTGAGAGAATCATAAACTGTGATCATGAATCAGAGATACCAATATAAAATTCTGAGCTGATGTCAGAAAGATTGTGGTAAAGTTTTTAAGGCAATGTACGTTTGGAAGGAGCAAGTTTTTGGTTTTTATTTTTTTTTAATTCTCTTTTTAATTTGGGTTTGGATGCACATTATCGTACAAAAAAACACAATATAAAATTACACTATATATTCATTTTTCTCTACTGATGGCAATTAAATTTAATTTTATATCATAACATTTTTTTTCCAGAATCATAATATGTTATTCAGCAAAGACATATTTAAACTAATAAAAAGAGACAGTAAAAGACATTTATAATGCTATTAAGATTTACATTTCAAAATAAATGCGTTTTTTTTTGCAAAATCTTTCATCAAAGAATCCTGAAAAAATAAATCATAGTTTCCACCAAAATATTAAGCAGCACAGCTATTTTTAACACTGATATAAATAAATGTTTCTTGAGCAGCAAATCAGCATATAAGAATGATTTCTGAAGAATCATGTGACACTGAAGAGTGTTACTGGAGTAATAATGCTAAAAATTTCACGCTTTGCATCAGGGAAATAAATAACATTTTTAAATGGATTCAAATAGAAAAGTTTTTTTTTTTTTAATTTTTCATAATATTACTTCTCTTTATATAATATTATATATAAAATCAAAATAAATGCAGTCTGGCTGAGTATAAGAGACTTCAAAAACCCCAAACAGTAGAGAACAGTGGTTTGAACTTTTTCTTTTCTCTGGCGTAGTTGTGGTGCCATCATGGACAGTCAGCACCTGTGGCTCTAAAGGGATTCACATGAATTATTCTCTTGTGATTAGCTCTTAGTTGTGGTGCTGTCAGCCAATCAGCACCTGCGGCTCTAAAGTGATTATATACTGTACATATAAAACTTGTGATTGGTTAAAAAAAAAAAAAGTGGCATTAGAAATAATGTATGAAATAATTATGTCACAAAAGGGTGTTGATTCTTTTATTATTAGTATGTAATTAAGAGAAGGTGAGGTAATAAAGAGAACCTGCCATCCTGTTCAGATGCTGATTATTTCATAAGAAATTCACGTTGTCTTGCCAAGATGGAAGTCTCTTTTTTTTATTCAGTGTGTTTATGTGTGTGAGCTGACACTGCGTGTGCTTGCCTGTACAGATGCAGATAAACCATCAGGATGGGCAAAGATTCCCCACTGAACTCTGTGACTCTGGTTTTGGCTAGCGGCAGGCATTAGGACATGATCTGGATCTCTATTGATTCCCTCTCTCTTTCTCTCCCCTCAGGACACATGTGGTATTGAGTTCCCCTGTGAAGGGATCAGACAGCGGGCAGAGAGTCAGCTCAGGAAGCCGTCCCTGTCAGCATATTGGTGAGATTCTAATTACTGCACTCCATATTTCACATTATGTGTGTCTAAAAAACTAAAGACCTCCAGTGGTTTGCAGGTCTACTAGTATCTACATTATCAAAAAAATTGAATCACAGTTATAGCGCTTTCAGTTACTTTAAAGAAACAGATTTGAATATATTATAATCAATTTTATTTATTAGCAAAGAACGTGGTGAATTATGATGAAACGTTGACCCCTTGTGGTCACAAACACTGTGTCAACAGCACTGGCTAAACTGCTGCAGCAACATTCATATAATCTTAATTTATCTAAATGTCTTATGTTTGACAATTATAACATAATTTAGTTTTTTATTATGTGAGCATACAAGAAAAATGTTGTTTATTGTTAATTGCCAGATGCCCCTTGTGAAATGTTCTCTACTTCAAATCTTAATCTTGCAGACAATATGATATTAATGAAACAAAATAGGCAGAAAATGCAGTCATGGTCATCTTAAGTAGTATTACAAACAACCAAATCAGGTATCAATCAGTGAAGTACTGTATATATAGATAATCAGATGTCTTCAACACATCATTCTACTGTGTGTTCAAAACCGTCAATCAGTCGTTCATGACAGATGGTTTGCATTTCCTGTTTAGTGCTGCAATTCCTGCTTCTGTCACAGCATGATGACTAATTAACTCTCAGGAAGTAACTGAGCTCTTCTTTGAAATATTTTTTTTTTTTCTTCGTTATCACTACAGTTGTCTGAACCAAGGGTTTTCAATACCATTTAATGACCCCTCAATGTAGAAAAAACTCCCTAGAAAGAGACAACACAAATGATTTCTTTGCAAAAAACAAAAAACAAAAAAACAAAACAAAACAAAAAATGAGTAGTTGAAAAATGGGAAATAAATACAGTATATATTTTTCACAGAACGATATGCATGTTTAAATATTACTGATATATGATATAGAATATATTTCGTACATCTTTCACAGACCCCCTAGCACCACCTTGTGGCTTCACATGGATCCCTGGACCCACTTTGAAAATCCCAGGTCTGAAAAAATTTGTTTGTGATACAATATATCAACAAGCACTACAATAACACTGTCAAGCAATTTCATTTTCGTAAGTTTAATAGTTGATTGATTATTAGTCAGTGAAGACTCCTATTGTGATGTCAAGAAAATTGATATATATCTGAGTTACTGTCATTACATACTAGAAAGGCAATAGTTTTCACTGCCAGTGTGTACAAAATATCATTTAAAAAATGATTGGTGGGGCAAACTGGAGTTTCAGGTATGGATTTCACAGCATATTTATAAAATATGGGTTAACCAGTAGCCTGCTGAAATATTCTAAATGTCCACTAAGAGGCACTGTTGATCTTTTTTTTTCTGGCAAGACTTCAGCAAAGTCAACAATATGTTTTACATGTATATTTTTAAATGGAGAGGCCATTAAAAGGCACCCTGCCGTTTACTTGGGTTGTGTTAAAAGTAGCTTTACTGAAGGATAAAGACAGGTGAACTTCAGATTCAGCTAGTAATTAGATTGATGGCATCTAAAACCCTTTACTTCCCACGAAAGGACTCACCGAATGCATTGCAATTATGAAGAAATCTGCTGCAAACAGGTGCCATTAAAGTCATATATGCTCACAGATGCAGAACTTCACTTTGCATTTAAACCTGTATGGCCACATTATTGGATTCAGTTTAAACTGTGTCCATGGTTAGTCAAAAGATCTCAAACCTGCTAAAAAATTATGCTGTAACCAGATTTCCAGTCGGACAGATTCTCATTCAGACTGCCTAAACAGCACACCCCACGTCATCTTCACTGAAGACATCACAGCAATCAGTAATAATAATAAAAGCACATACAATTGAAGATTAGACAAGCCACAGAGACACACAATCAGCACCTTGGCCCTGAATGTCAGCAAGAGAAACTGAATGCTTTCTGGCTTGAAAAAAAAAAAAAGCGCTTACAGAGACAAAACGAGGCTCACATAGCAGTGCTGATGATGTAAAGGTGGAAATGGGTAGCTGCTTTAGATTCCTTGGTCTGCTGATCTCAAGACCACACTGAAAAAGGTGTTGTGACAGCTCCGCTTTAGGTGCTGTTTGAGAATGTGTGTGATTTTGACAAACAATTGTGAAGCACTATCGCAGAAAACACTCTTACTGGCGCTTTTTGCTGTTATCTTCTAACACGAGTGAGGAAGAACACTTGAGGCTAGCTGCTACAGAACACTTAAAGGGGTAGTTCACCCAAAAATTGTCATTAATAACTCACCCCCATGTCGTTCAAACCCATAAAACCTTCACTCATCTTCAGAACACAAATTAAGATATTTTTGATGAAATCTGAGAGCTTTCTGACCCTGCATAGACAGCAAGGGAGCTACCACATTCAATTCCCAGAAAGGTAGTAAGGACATGGTTAAAATAGTCCATGTGACATCATTGGTTCACAACCGTAATTTTATGAAGCTATTAGAATACTTTTTGAGTGCAAGGAAAACAAAATAAACTACTTACCTTTGTAGTCAATGTGAATTGACTATTTGTCATACTGTAAGTCGTTGTGTAAGATTAGGAATTGATTGCACTGTCCGAAAAAAAAATAAAATAATAAAAAAACTCAAAGGTATATCTTTTTGCAATGCAGTTGGTGCACTGTTGTTATTTTAGACCTTAATGACTTTTTAATGGATGACATGGGGGGTGGGGGGACAGTTCTACCCACCTTGGCTGTTCACAACCATGCAGTGACAATATAATGATATAGTTCTTTTGGAATTTTGTCATTTATACCCCAATTATGTGCAAATTTCTTACCATAGTTTGCATTAGCAAATACACAAACATTTGGAACTTCACTACAGTAAAAATCTACACATCTATGAGGTAGAATATAAGGAAAATGTGAGATTTTATTAACTATTTGGGCCAGATTGCAGCCATCTAGTGTAAATAGAAAACTAAAATGACTTTTTGTCAAGTCAAAATCATGTTATGACAATGATGGCCAATAGATGTGTTGAAATGTTCTATGCAAGAATTCTTGATTTTATGCTTAGAAAATAAACATTTAAATATTTATTTAGACATCATCCAACTATTATTTGTCAAAGTTTGGACATTTGAGCCATAATTTGTGCAAACATTCTTACAGTCATAGACTCCCATTCTTTCTAACATCTCGTCTATCTGTGTAACAGTAGATGGGTATGACTCTGAATGTTTTATATCAACCCTTAATTTCTGAGTGTGTTTGTTCAAAATTACAGCAGATATATAGATTTTATTAAACATAATTTTTCTTCAATTCATTTCCTATGTGGCTGGTTAATTTTGACTGTGAACAGCCTAACATTTTTTCGTTTATTTTTTTTTGTAGACCCCTACAAAGTATGCAGTAGACTCATTATAAGAGTACAGACAGCTGATAAAAACATTACAATAATCCACAAGTAGTCCACTCGACACCAGTCCATCAATTAACATCTTGTGTAGTGAAAGGCTGCGTGAATCATTAAGATGTTTTTAACTTCAAACTGTTGCTTCTGGCTAAAATAAGAGTCATCTCTCCATAATATTGCTTTCTCCAGTGAAAAAGTCAAACTGATTCCTCAATCATGAGAGAAATATGCAATGATCAAGCATCCTTTATAAGTGTCTAAAACATTTCTTTTGATGTGAGAGGACAACTGGAGGAAGCGTTATTATCAAATATACTCATATTTTGGTCATAAGCTATGGTTTAAAATTAAAACACCTTAATTATGAAACTGGTTTAATTACAAACACACAGCCTTTGACTTCATAAGATTAATTGACTTCATAAGGTTAATTGACTTCATAAGGTTAATTGATGTACTGGAGTCATGTGGACTTACTTTGTGGGTTATTGTGATGTTTTTATCAGCTGTTTGGACTCTCATTCTTAACGGAAGCCCCATCACTACAGAGGATCCATTGATGAGCAAATTATGTAATGCCAAATTTCCAAATGTCCAAATCTTTTCTGATGAAGAAAACAAACTCAACTTTTTGACCCTAAGGATTAGTACATTTTTTGGCAAATATTTTTATTTTTGCATGAACTCTTCCTTTAGGGGTTTTAGTGTTCTCTGTAGGCACCTTTAGTGGTAAATTAGGTACAATGGCTTTGAGGATAGTTTTTTTTTTTTGTAGGTTTTTACAGCTAGAATGGAACAGGACCTGATATGAATAACTCTTTCCAAAGAGAAAGTTATTACATTTTGATTAAAGATTATAAAGAATATATGCACCAATGAATCATTCATAATGAATGTGTACTCAGAAAGCAAATAGGGTCAATTTTGATTTCCTGACTGAAAACATTATGAAAAAAGCAATCAGTTACTCTAATTTTGATAAGCTGACTGTCACTCAGTGTCTATTACTGTTTACACTAGCATGGGGTGATATTGCATGTAATGTACTTGGTATCTCATATGCATATTACATTTTTATGCTATTTTGATTGTATCCTGTTCTGCATAATGTGTTATTCCACATAACTCTAACTGTAATTGTAACTCTCTCCACACTATTACAGGCCCCCTGAGCACTCTACAAAGGTTTAATTCATTATTGGCAAACCCCATGTCCTCCCCGCAAGCATGCCATTGTGGTTTGCATTTAATAGAAGCAAACTTATCTGGCTGAATGAAATGAGCTTGTGGTAAGAGAGGGAACAGTGCATGTTTATCTGTGAAAGAGACTCCCACCGGGGACATTATAATGCAGAGGGGAAACTCGATGAGCTAAACTGAGCTTAGTTGCTGTTGGCACTTTTAGCACAAAATTGTACTATTTATCTGTATTTTTGGTCTCAGTGCTCTGAACGCTTGCATGATTTAGTCTCACTAAGCACCTTATAAACTATTTAAAGCAAAATAATTTTATTTTCACCTTGCTAAATTTTGTGTTATAAAAAGATAATTAATTAATTATATGCATTTTTTTATTAAAAAATGCATAATTTAATTTGATTTAATTAACTATGTAACTTCTAGCCCTCTAGTGATTGAAGAATAAATCTACAAGTTGTTTGCAGAGGAAGATTGTTTTGTTACGTGAGTTGTGCTTTAGCTCCGCTGTTCTGTGAGAATGAATCTGATGGCTTGAAGTGCACAGATGATTGTTTTATGAATGCGAGTGTCACTAACAACATCAAAACTCTTCTAAAATCAAAAGAAATGTTGTCTGAAAAACAAGGTTTATTAAGCAGGCAAGTGGCTTACTGTACTTATATTCCACTTTAGTTTCAGTTGTTTTAAAATAATGTTACAAATGATTAGCAACATAACATTTTGCTTTTTATATCAGATAACAGTGAAAAACTATAACTTGGCAAGGCTATTCATAGGCAAACAGACCAATGTTTGGAGATTGGCTTTATTTCCAATATAAACATTGTTTTGTGAATCTAATCACTGCACAGAAAAAGTGATGCTGTGCTAACTATGTTGATTCATGTTTTTATTATCGATGCTATCATGTTCCCTTTTTGCTTGCAAACTGTTTTTGGTTGCTTCTATTGCAAATATGGTAGCTTGACCTTTCCTTACTCAGCTAATCAAAAATTTGCTAATGTTTGATAATGTTAGAGAAAATATTACAGGAATGTTGTTTTATCCTTTTATAGAGATTATGGGAACGTTACTGTTGAATGGTCTCTGAACTATCTGAAACTAGTAGTAAGGACTTAGTATAGTAACATTTAAAAAAACATCCAACTAAAAATTTTCAGAAAATCGTTCCATGAACAATGTATAAATAATGTTTTTTTTTTTTGCTAATGTTTGGATAACGTTATTAAAAACCAGATAACTTTAACCTAACATTATATTTTAACATCACTAGAAGAACATTTGTTCTTGACTTTGAGTGAACCTTGCCACAACATTACCCAAAGTTCTCTGTTAGCTGAGTATTTTATTTACATATATGAATCATACATAATGACCAATTAACAGCTTTGTTTTAAGCTTTTAAACTACAGCGGATGCCTCCTCAGGAGCTGTTGTTCTCCATGACCAGCCTATAATGCATGATTGCTTTTCATGATTGCATATATGTAGCATACATATTATGTATAATATTTTATTTGATTACTTCTAGTGCTTATTCCCTGTCATTTGCTTCAAATATGCTTATCCTGTTAAGCATAACTCCTTATGTTTCAGAAGAGCTTCCATTTCTCTTGAGAAATCTATTTCTGCTTGCATCCAACAGCCTTATTTGAATCAGACCGACTGCAAACACTTCTGCTTGTTCTGGTGAAACGCTGCTGATTTCAGCCTCAGGCTGCGCTGCGGGAGCACTGCAGTTTCACAATCGAGGTGGCTCGCCAACTGAGTTTGATTGAATTACAGTCAGCAATACAGTGGACAAGTCCCCGAGGACTACAATAAATCTAATCACCTGCTTGTGGAAATGAAAAGGCATGGCACTACCTGCCAGTGTCTATGTGTGTGTGAGTGGGTGGGGGGGTGAAAGAGTGAGAGGCCACCACTGGTATAGTGTGTATGCAGCACAACATAATAAACACAGGAGAATTGGAGCAGCGGGAAGGACAGGTGTTAAATGGACATCAAGGGATTTGAGAAAGGGAAGAAAAGAGAGTGACAGAAGTATAATAGAAAAAGAAAACCCAAGGAAGGAAGCCTAGAATAAGGAAGAAGGACAGAATGAAGCTTGAGTGGGTGAATGGTGCTAAAAAACGAGTGGCATGATGGGCTTTGGTTGACTGTGAGAGACCACACAGACCGCATATAGAACCTAAAATCATTATTTCTCACCTGTAAAAAGAAAAACACTGAAATGTAATGATTGAAATAAGTCTTTGCTTGATGGAATGGGTGAAGCAGCGAGAGGTTTTTTTGTCGATACAAAATGTCAAAGGGGGTCGATCACAAAATGACTGATCTGACTAGTCATTTATTTGGGGTTACATTCACCCTTGATTGAGTTGTGGATTGTGGTTCCACTCCTAAGTACAGTAGACCTTAGTGAGGTTAGATGCCATTGATTTTAACACAGATGAAGATGAGACGGTGAAGGTTAGACGTATAGTCTTTACAATTGCCCACACTGTATAAAGGGCCTAGATCATGTGATTTTCACAACTTACCATTTTCAAAACTGTTTTATGGAGTTTTTGTCTACTGAAAGGGGATTTCTTTTTTGTTTCGAAAGACTTTTCAGTTGGTATGTTGTCAAACAACAGAATGATTACATGTATTACAGAATCCATTGATTACATGTACTTCTATCCCTCACAGCTTCAGTTTTCATTTCTATCAAAAATTAAATATGCCACTGCTTTGACTAAGATCTATGGTAACAACATGACAAGATAACGGGGAAAACATAGTACAGCATTAAACAAAAACAAGTGTTGCTTTGCTGTAAAACATAAAATCTTTTCTTTCCCCATCAAGTCCCATGCAACAGTTCAGGGAAGTGGAAGTCCCTTGCCCAATTGTATTATTTATATAGTTTGTGTAATAAATGGATTAAGTAAACTTCTGTTTTACAAATGTAAATGGCTAGCACACAATTCAGTTCCATTTATGCAATTTATTTAAGTGGCCCAATTATATTGTGAAAAAAAGTTTGAGTTTTGCATTATGACTTTATTATAACAGTTTAAGTATACATTATTATTTGAAATTTTGGGGTCAGTAAGTTATTTTTTTTTTTTAATGCTCGCCAAGGCTGCATTTATTTATCAAAAATACAGTAGGAACAGTACTATATTATATGAATATATTATTACAATATAAAATAACTGTTTTGTTTCTTATTTTAAGATGTTTCAAAATAAAAAAAAATTTATTCATGTGAAGGCAAAGCTGAATTTTCATCATCATCAGTCCAATCTTCAGTGTCACATGATCATTTAGAAATCATTCTAATATCTGATTTGATGCTCAGCAACATTTCTTCTTCTTATAACAGTTAAAACATTTGATGGTTCCTTAATATTATGGAAACTGTAATACATTTAGCTTTCAGGATTCCTTTGTGGCACTTTTTTTCTTAGCACTGTGCTGTGTTAAATGGTGTCTTTCATTTGCATATTGTATTTACTGTAATATTGTTTGATTTGCTAATTGTTTGTTTTGGTCAGATATGTTTTTTTTTTTTTTTTAAGTGTCAGAAATTTTCGGCCCTCACAATAATAATAAATAATAATAATAATATTTTCCAAATTCATAAAACATGAATGTACATTGAACTAAAGCAGAGTGAATTGACAGTCCAAGTGTTTAACCTGAAGAAGTGTGTGTGTGTGTGTGTGTGTGTGTGCTCTATGGACAGTTTCAGTTTGAGATAAAGCAGCTTATTATTTTGGCTTCAGTGGTTTGATTTAAATCTTGTCAATAGCGTTCTCTCCTCTCTCTCCCTTGTATTATTTATGCTTGGAGGCTGCATTGGTCCAGCACTGCCATATTTTTTCTGGCCTGTAAGTGTTTGTAGTAACCTACTCATTGAACCAGTAAATTGATCTGACAGATGCTGATGCTCTTATATTGTACGCCTTTAAGCAAAGTTTTTGGCAGATAGCATCAGATTAGGCTCAGGCTCTGGACTGCCAGTAAGCGGAATCTGCAGTCTAACCATCTCTCAGGAGTCCGTCTGAGTGCTGCCGGTCGAGGCGTCATAAATCATGTGATTGATTTGTTCCTTTTGACTAGCGTAGCACCTTTACTAATCTCCAATAGAATCTACTTAATGATCAGTGCAGCACAAGTCTACATCTTGTTACATCTTATGCGTCAGTGCATTTAAAGCAAAGTGCTCCTAGATCTAAATCTGATTAACACAGAAGTGCACTGTGAGATTTGTGTGAGTTATTTGAGATGTATTCATGCTGCACTTTTTTACTATGAATTTATGTATAAAGTTGTGGTCTCCAAAGGTTGTATAAAGGAACATTTAATAATAATGGTGATATATTACTAATGTGAGCAGGAATGATTATCCCAAAATGCTCATCCATAATCCAGTAATGCTACCAAGTTCAGAACATTGTGCTGAGAAACTGAGGTTTCCTTCAAAAAGAAGAGTGAAATTATCCTAGTGTGCATTTATTTATTTCTGGGTTAATTTTTAGTTGCATTTATTGCATTTTAATTGCATTTATGTTGTCTAGTCCAGTGGTTTTCAGGTCGAGATTTTGATCAATATATTTTGACTGCTGATGTATACTGTAAGTCTTAGAGTTGCATAAAGAAATATTCAAATTTTAATCAGGTTAAAAGGTTTTTAAATATTTTCAATTATTTCAATATTTTCAAAATAAACCTGAATAAAAATAATAATAATAATAATAATAATAATAATAATAATAAAATCAATTTGAAATAAATGCTGTTTTCTTTGTATTGAAACAATCCTGACAAAAAAAAAAAAAAAAAAAACTTTTTCATTGGTTTCCACAAAAAATATATTTAGCAGCACAATGGTCAAAATAATAATAATTAAAAATTTCATTGCGAAAAAAATATTGTTCTTTATTTGTATTTGTTGCTTTCCATTACGAATATTTAAAAATTCTGAAGTCAACATACTTGAGATGCAAAATAAATGTTTATTTTGAAAAAAAAGAAAGTATTATTATAAAAAATTAGAATGTGTTTATATTAAAACTAGAAACAAAATAAATAAATATGGTATAAAATAATAGTTTTTTATTGAATTTTAAAAATATCTGTATTCACAAACAAACTAAAAATACTAAGTAAGAATACTTTTTTTTTTTTTTTTTGCTGCAGTATACTGAACATCAAAATCTGATTTCATGATTTCTGAAAAGGATCATGTAACACTGAGGACTGGAGTAACGAAGCTGAAAATGTAGCTTTGTCATCACATGAATAAATTATATTTTAAAATATATTAAAATAGAATCAAGTTATTTTACATTACAAAATTATTTAACTGTTTTACTGTATTTTTACTGTATTTTGATCAAATAAATGCAGTCTTTGTGAGCACAAGATTCTTCTTTCAAAACATTAAAGAAATCTTACTGACCCCAAAGTTTTGAACGGTATAGTGTATGCTTCCAGAGTTGTGCTGTGTACCACAATCCGCTAAGTATTATGGCAGTTTGAGATCCACTGCTGTAGTTTTCCTAGATTCTAAAAATATGGTATTCTGTAGATGTGGTTTATATAAAGCTGTTGGAGTACTATCTGCCTTGTGTAAATATGCACATGTGGCAGATGACAATAGTAGCGTGCATTTCTGCAGAATGCTGGCTTAGTCATTCTATGCAAGACAGTCAGTCAGTTTGCTTTAGCTGTCTCTCTTTATTTGACAGTTTTCAGGCATGCAGTTGTAAAGAACTGAAACCGATGTTGGGCTTCATTCATAAACTTTACGTAGACTTCATCCTAAAAGTGTACGTACGCACAAAGCGAGATTCTGCTTACGCACAAAAGTTTTCAGATTTATAAAACCATTCGTACGCTAGAACCTGTGCAAAAATCCTTTTATAAATCCAAGTGAGAGAAAGACTGTGTGTACGTGCATTTCCACCATTAAGGCATTAAGGATATACGGACTACTAAATGCCATTTCTGCCATACAATTTACATTTCTAAAAATCATCCAGTATCTTTGTTGTGTTCTAGAATAAAAAATATAAAAAAAATCCCTAAAAACTAAATAGTAAAAATTCTTCTTAGAGAAACTTTTTAGAAAAGAGTTTATTCATTCTTTTACACTGAACAAATAGTAGGCTATTTTAATTGTTTTAAATAAATCAAATGTATGCCGTTTTGCTGATAATGTACACATATGTTTTAGGGTATTTATATAGGCTAGTTTGGCCTACATATATTTTGCAATAGAAAATGCGTTGTCTAACTCAGCGCATCACTGACAAAGTTTTTTTAAAAATTAAAACGTGCAAATCTTACTGTGATATGTTTTATTGTATTTTTATAGTTTGTGATTATTATATTTTGAGTTTGAATGTGCAGTTGTATGTCTCGGCGCGGCGGTAGTTTTACAGTATTGTCACTGGACCTATTCAAACCCAGCCGAGTGAGCGTTCATCCACTGAATCCAGCAGTGTCTCCCATAATATTGAACGTGTGCGCATCTTTCCTTGTTCCCACTAAAATATTTTTTTCATAACTTGAGATCTGCAGTTTAGTTTAAGGAGGAATTATTGTGTGCCTAACACTCCTCCCTGTCATTTAAAACAAAGCATGCCACAGGAAAAAGTCATCAAAAATATAGCGCATCCACTATAAATAATCATCTTTAACTTCTGCATAATGACTTTATGTAATCTGAGTTCTCATCTCCATTAATGAATGTCATTTCTAATCTAATGTTTATATCAAAATTAAAACAGAGTTTAAATACTTCATTGTTTTGCTCACTGTAGTAAAAGTGTGCGTACGCATGGGTCAGAGTTTGCGTGCAGGTGTACAAATTTTCTTTGTTTTTATAAATCCCATATTTTGCGTAGGAAGTAGTGTATGCCTCTTTCAGGGCATGTTTTGTGCGTACGCAAAGGTTATAAATGAGGCCCCTGAGCTGCTTTCCATTTAAAATCAGGACCTTGGCTGAACTGTGCCTTTTCAGCAGCTCGTGGGTGTTATTATGGACTAGATAATGTCTTGAAAATTGTGATAGTAACATTACCAATTGTATCTGTTTAAAGTTAATACATCCCGTGTGGCACATATCGATTTCCAGGCTGCGATTTAAACCAGAAAATGAAAACACTAATAGGTCTTTCATCACCTTGTTTTAACCATCCTGAGTCTCACAAGCTTCCATTTTAGTTTTGTTCCCAATTTCAGTCTGGCCCTAATGCAAATGCAGCCCTTCTGTCTGAACAGTTTGTGTGTGGAACCATCAGTTAACTGCTGTAGGCAGCTGAGTTGATGACAACATGATGCACTAGAATTGAAGAAATAACTGGAGGATAAACGCTGAGAATGACAGCTGCCTGCACTCAAGTAACGCGATGTTGATTCCCATACACTGAAAGTCAGTGGAGCCCAAAGCAAAATATCTTTAATATCTGTGTTCTTCAAAAAAAAAAAAATAAATAAAATAAATAAATAAATAAATAATTACTTAAATTGTTTTCCAGTAATATTATTATTTAACTTTGTGGCATTTTTAAGTTTTTTTTCGTTTTTTTTTTTGCTTGGTTTCTCTGTTGGGTCTTTTTGGGCATTCAAAATTCAGTGTTCACATGCCTATAACTACATTTGACAACAGAATAGAAATATAGATGTAATTCAAGTTATATTCATACAAAAAAAACAAAACTTTATAATAACTGTAAATACTTTTGTTTCTCAACCAAATTTATCTTAGAGATTTTCAAAAATTAAGACAAAAGCTGCATTAATATATAAGTTTGAGAATTTTGCATTTAAATTAGCAATTGTTTAAACATATTTTGGACAATATCAATAACTGACAATCATTCACATTTTGAAGCTGATATTGGCTGTTATAAAGACATCAATTTATATTTCGTTTAGACTGATTATTAAATGTTAAAACTGCTACAACAATTTTTCTTATCCAAAAACATTGTTTTTTTTCATACATACTGTATATATTAACAACTGGTAGCCAAATATAAATACATGTGTCCCATGCATGATCATTGTATCTATAATAATACTGTAAAGTGACTTTGACTATAATTTAATGGGCTTCACTAAAAATATAATTGGACTGATACAGATAATAAAAAAGCTATATTTGTCAGCCCCGATAGTTTTATATGACCACCGATAGATATCTGCGCGTCCCTGTTTTTTTCAGTGGTATTTTTGAGGAAATTTTTGGTAGGTTTTTCTTTTTTGGCAATGTTTTGTAAATCACTATTTTCACTCCATGTGCAGTCAGATTACAAGTTATCACACAGCAAAGCAAACGTGGGTCCCTTGATTAGTTTTTAAATGTTAAGTGTCCCATGGCAGTAGAGTAGATATTGAAAAATAGCATAAATTCTGAATTAACATGCTTGCAGAGAGCATAAAATAAGCATGGCTGTTGCAGTGGAGTCTGATGAGATGGTTTTTTGCTGTGCTCACACACAGTGTATTCCCCACAGCCTTTGTTGGTTTTTCGCTGTGGCTCCAGCTTCATTTGTTCTGCTGGGCCTGGCTGTCTCTCACACCTCCATCCGGCTCTCTTTCTGTGGGGAATGCTATGAATGGCTATGAATTTTGAAACACTGGATTAGAATCCCTGAGAGAGAAAGCAGCGGGAAGCTTTACAGATAGCTTGCTAATTTGTAATTTTCGAACAACAGACCCAACATATTCTTGCTGTAGGTTGCTCCTTCAACCCCAGAATGCTGATAAGGCTGAGTAAAAGCGAAATATTTGTGTGACAATCTATGAGTGAAACACGAACAGATAAGATAAGTTTAAAGATATTTTTGAGGAAAAAATTGTTCATATTACGTTCCCCATGGTGTAAATTCACAGCCCTTAGATTAGTGTCAATCCTTGCTAATGTGAGGCCAGTTTTGGTATTGAGGTTAAGCTTATGCATTCTAAATCCACTCTAAATCCCCTTTACAACACTGTAGCTCTGGTAATGGCCATAAGCAGGGTTTGAACATTAGTCATGTATGGGTTGGGGTGGCAAAAAATTGTTCCAAAAAGAACAAATGCAATTGTTATCTGAGATGGATAGCTGTTTGAAAATGGTCTTCTTTAAGATTAAAGATTACTTTTATGTTTCACAAAGGCTGCATTTATTTATTGATCAAGAATACAGTACTGCTATTTAAAACATCTCTTTTTCTGTCTTAATATATTTTAAAAATGTAATTGATTTCTGTTATGGCAAAGATGATTTTTCAGCATCATTACTTCAGTCTTTGTCACAATGATCCTTCAGAAATCATTCTTATATGCTGTTTTGCTGCTTAAGAAACATTTTATATTATTATAAATACAAAAAAACAGTGCTGGTTTAATATTTTTGCAGAAACTGAAACTGTTTTTCTTTCAGATTTTTTTTGATAAAATAGAAAAAAAACTGTATAAATGTCTTTACTGTCACTTTTGATTAATTTAATGCTTCCTTTGCTTATTAATGTAGTAAATTTTCTTTAAAAAAAAAAGTGCAATATTGACTGTAGCACCTTTACTGTACTGGTAGTCCATAACTAACTACTTTTTTTAGAATAAAAATGAACAGAGGTATAATTCTTTATTATTATTTTTTTAAAATAAATTTAATCTTTGTATAGTACATTTATTAAAATAAACATTTATTGGTATTGTGCTTTATATGCTGCTTAGAACTTCTCCAAACCTACATGCCAATTTAATATATCTATATTAGGTCTTATTAGAGCTTATATTTACTTAATTCCTAGACTTTTCTGGGAACCACTGCAAGCTTCCATTTTTGCAGGCACTTCAGACAGTCAGTGCTTCTCTCTAATTGGGTACCATTTACCAGCGGGGCCATTGTCTTAGCATAAAAAGAATGAAGAATCCCTCTTCTTACTCACCAGTACATATGTAAACACATATAGATTTGTTTATTTGCATTGAAAAACATAAAACCCTCATTATTTTAAGATTATTGACATTCCAAGCGTGTATTATGGTCCTACAGTGGCGTCTCACATGAAACGCTTGACACACTAATTAGGTGAACCACAGCCAGAATTAATGATGGGATATGTCAGCATAAGTAGGGATCATTTTTGCTGTTTCTTTTAGTTTACACAAGGATGAGCAGGTAAAGTCATTACAGAGGTCTCATTTGGATACCAAGCTAAATCCTTTGATTCCAGCACGGTATCATTTTGGACAGTGTTGGGGAAAGTTACTTTTAAAAGTAATGCACTACAATATTGCATTACTCTCCTTAAAGAGTAACTAAATATGTTACTTAGTTACCTTTTTTAAGGAAAGTAATTGCTTATGCACAAATAAAAAACAGAAAACAGTTATGTTTATTTAAAGTCAGTTTTGCTTATTAGTATGGTTAAATCGAATCACTGAATGAATGTCAGTCATTAATTTAGGTTTGCAGTTGACTGTTTTTTTATTCATTTTGAGGAATACTGAATCTGGTTTTTATGCCGTGAGATGAGTAAATATGCATGTTTCACATTTTAGTCTAGACAGTAACCATCACATTTGCGCATAATGAGATAGACTTGAATAGACATCTATCTGGGTTATGTCTACAGGTAAAGAAGAAAAAAACTGTCAGGGCTAGGCTGAGGTTGAAAGGCAAATTGTTCTAGAAAACTCTACACAATTTATACTCCTCACACATTATACACATCAGAGGACAAGCAATTCAATCTTCTAAAAAGAGATGATTCATAAAAACCCTGTTTTGTTTGCACGTGAGAATGACATTGCTCTACCATATGAGATACACCGGGAAGTTCTCATGTGTTGTTGTACATGAATATATTTCCAAAGGACTGACGTATTGTGTTTTTGGTTTTGTTACATAGCTCACGCTAGCGGGCCTTTCCAAGTTTCCAACAAATGGCACTCTGTGCGGAGAATAATAAAAAGGAATATTTCTTGACTTTTACCTACCTCACTGAGCATACACCTGTAGATGAAATTAATTTTTAACCAACATCTCATCTGAATACAAAACACTACCCACGCATAAGTTATAAGAAAGGTGCATTGAAGAAGCAGATTCAACAGTGTGGAAATGGAGGTACTAATAAAAGTCAATAGATTCAGGAATCATTGTTTGGCTTCTTTGCATTAAAAAATAAGAATCAAAATAATCAAATTGGCCATAATAGGCATATAGAGAGAAGGTGGGAATTCTAATTCAAAATTAAAAAAAGATAAATTTTTTTCCATTTCTGCATTAAATGTAAAATAACAGCATTGGCTTCTTTGTACCTTATCTAGGGTAAAGAAAATGTGTCATTTGCTCTATCCAGATCTGACAAGTCCAACATTATGATGTTGGAAGTAGAGAAAATGTCAAGGATATTATACTTTTGTATTTTGCTTTTTTTTTAAAAAAATTACCACAAAAAAGTTGCCATGCATTGTATCATGGCACAAGTAATGATGAATTTGAGTATAAAATAAATTAATGGCATTAAATGCAAAATTTTACTAAAATATAAAGATCATTTTTCACCAACATCATATTATTTTAATGCATTTTATTATTCATGCATTTTTTATTTTCAGGATAGATTTTTTATTGGGAATGGTCTTTTAAATTTGAACATGATCAAGTTTATGTTAAACAGAGCTACTGCGATTACTTAAACTTGTATTCATAGCCTGCCAACATAATCAAAAGGTTAGCACAACCTCTTTCATAAATGAACATGCAGTGTGTAGGGGCAGCTTTTCAAATTCTCAGAGAATCTGTGACAATTTAGATTCCATGTAGGCCCTGTGGGGATGTCCTGTGGCACATTTAATGATGAAGTAATGTTTAAGGCTGTTCTTATAGGCAGACAACATGATCTGTCCAAGTCTGGGCTTTAACGCTTTATCTCTGATACTTTTCGGAGATCCCTATTCCCCCTGCTACTCCTTCATCCGATTTGCACTCACAATCTTTCAACAAACCAATACAATCCTGTGCTAGTTTGTGAACTCTCTAGCAGACCCTTATGAACTGTCCACAACTCAGCACTGGAACAAGACTAAAGGATGTGATTTCCTGTTCCTCAGCTGAACCTGAAGGTATGGCCCTCTTTCATGCAGTGCCCCTGCTGTCTAATGGGTAACGATGGACATGGGCAGGCCAGAAAGGGAGAGTATAAGGTTGTGTAAGGTGTCATTCAGGGTGTCTATGTTTCCACTGCTAAAATGCTGTGGATGTGCATGTGTGTCCATATTTTTTTGCTATCATAAAGTGTTTATATGCAGCATTCAGGTGTGAAAACAAGTAAAAGCATGAACCATGCTGAATCCATCTGTATGAATACATATCCTAACAGACAGCACTGTTCATAGTAAGACGAAGAAGAAAGACCGGTTTAACTTTGTTTGATATTTGATTCAATTTAAATTCTTTCAGTGTATTCTTACAGAACAGAAGCAGGGGCTTGGCAACCTGTGGCATGTGGTGGGATAATCACTGGCATGTGAGTGATAGAGGTGTATGTACTTCATTTTATAAAGTCCCTCAAACCTGCATATTAATGTATATATTTGAGGGAATCATTGCTTATAGTCACACAGCCTGTTTTACTACATTATAAATACTATTAAAGTGTGAGAAAGACCACAACGCAACTGCCACGATCAAGGCCCAGAAAGGTAGTAAGGACATTGTTAAAATAGTCCATGTGATATCAGTGGTTCAACCTGAATTTTATGAAGCTACAAGAATACTTTTTGTGCACAACGAAAACAAAACTAACAACTTTATTCAACAATTTCTTCTCTTCTGTGTCAGTTTTCTGCTGCACCATTCACAAGAGTACCACGACAACACATTTTACAATGAAACCTTGTATTATTGAAAATCCTGTTGCTGGCATGAATTTAATCTCCGCCAGTTCTCCTCTGAGAATGTAGCCCTTCTTTTAAATCATGTGGGCAACTGAAGTTATGTTATTTGGACTCTTTTCCTATGAATAATGGTCTTTAAATTTTGGAGGTTTTTTAATATCTTTATTCCTGAGAACAAAGACAACTAAAATTGTAACAAATCCCTCATATAAAATGAACTTTGGAAATAAATTTATCTTATTTATTTTGACTTCCTGAGGTTGGGTGGTTAACATGTTGTGAAGGGTAAATACGTTCTTTTATGTTTTCACGGAACATTAAATAGAAATAATTTCAGCCCGACCCTTTTTTTTTGCAGCTATTTGTGGTATGTTACAGTATCATACCAATTTACCCCCCGCCCCTCACCCTTCCTCGGCAATATCTTTAAACCCTAATAAGTCATTTGTTGAAATTAATTTAAGGTTGAAACTGCAAAGAGCTGCATTGGTTTTGCATTTTCTGTAGTCTTTATATGCGATCTTGGGGTTAGCATGCCCAGTTCTAACTCCAATTAACAACTTTTGTATCATATCATCAAACAAAGAACCTAACCAACGTGAGATGTTAGTGTAAATTGAGTTGAAAACACTAATGGTTCAATGGGTGAAAAATGTTTTCAGGCAATTTCGGCATACTTTAACCACCTCGTCAATCCTCAGCACATATCCTCATCTTGAAGAAGTTTTTATTTATTGATAAATGTCAATCAACCCTCTTGCAAGTCCCTTCAAAAAGATTCTCTGTTTGTGGCTTGAGCATGGTTGATGTCAGAGAAGCAATGTATGTTTTATTTTCTCTTTCAACTGTATATCTTTCACACCCATCTGAAAAAAAAAATGAAATGAAGAGAAGCTTTTCTTCTGAAGAGGTTAATTCTGTTATATCAGGTGTTTTGACTACTGTAAGTTCATCACCGGGTTGGGTGACACCCTGATATTTTAATAGAGGGCTTGCAACATGTAATGAACCAATTTGGCCAGCTCAAAGGACATTTATGAAAGAATTTTCAACAGCACTCTTAAAGAAATATGTTCAGAGAGGGCCAAACATTAAAAAATTTGCTGAAAAAAGAAATGCATCCACAGATGTAGATAAGTTTCTTCATCAGACCAGAATTTTGAAGAAATGCACGCACTGCATGACTTGCTCACCCCAGAGAAACCTTTGCAGTGAACTTCCACCTTGTAGTGCTCGGTCAGATAGGAAAGATCAGATTCCCGATTCAAAAACATCACAGTAATCTCACAAGGAAAATCCACACGACTCAATCCAGTCAGAGCTCTTATGATAGTGACAAAGCTTGTACGTTTGTTGAGAAAAAAAAGGAGTCTATCATTTAGTGTTTGGGAACTCTTTCCTTTAAGACAATTTTTAACTTAATTCCTACATTATTTTAGGATGGACCAACAACTGTTTTCCAAACAGATGCAGATTGCTTGTTATTCTGCAGATCTGAAGCACATTGTTACAGGATCTGTGCAAAACAGAAAAATAGTCACAGTCAATCTAATACAGTAGCTATCCCTGGCCATCCAGTTATCAGGTAAATATGCCCAGTTTTTTGCTGGCAAATTTGATACCAGTACAGACAGTCGTTACTGCTCTCAACTTACAAGAGTGTTTACTTTAAAATAAGACAGGTTATATATACATACTAACGAGGTTCATGAATATCACTTTTAACACAGTCGAAAAACACACATATTTTGTGTTGTTTTTGGATCGAGATTAAGGAGGAAGTGGGTTTTTTTGCTTAGTGGAACCACCATTACACTCAGATTCAAGCCAAATTTGGATACCCAGGCCTTTCTGGAGGATAGTACAGAATGAATAATTTATTGTGGAAAAGGACCAGACAAGCTACTCATTTTGCTGTGCTCGAAGTCAAATATGACGGAGGGAAAACAAAACACAAACCACTAGATGGAGTGTCAAGGTGGCCACAAAATTGGGTTTTTAATTAAACGCTTGATTAAACCATCCTCATTAACTTGACCTTCAGTTAAAATAAATTGCCTGGGACTAAATGTTTTAACTCCCCGAACTCAAGAAGTGGCAGGTAGCCCTTCACAATGCAGGATCTGGAATTTAAACCCCACTTCTTTTGTATGTTGTTGCATTATCTTCTAACTTAACCTTTAATGTTCACGAGTAGAAAACAGTTTTGTTTAAAAACTGATCATGAACATAACATATTTGCAAACCATATAAAACTCAACTCAAGTTTAAAAATGAATACCAGTTATTCCAGATTTCACTATAGATACTGTGATGTCTGGAAAACTTTACGAGATGAGGCTCTCGCTTTCTGATCTATGGTATGCTAAACCTCCCTCTATTAGGTTCATACTGTTCGTTTGGTACCACATGTACACGATGAGAACCATTTTTGTCTTTATCTGGACTGCATTCTCCTATTAAGTAGACTTTCCACTGGTGGCGTTCATAGTAAGTTAGAAAGTTGAGGGTGAAAATATTATTGTTAGATGAGCTTGCCATTTTGTATCCAGAATAGCCAACAAAGCCATACAATGTCACATTCACTTTTTAAGGTTGGGTTTACGCAGGGTTCTTAATCCATTTGTCTATAATGTTCTTCTTTAGAGAGGTGTTAAGACATAAATGATGGAAAAATTCCCCATAAGGATGGCGGGGGTGGAAAAACAATGTAGGATTTTTTTGATTTTAGTTTTATTTTTTCGAACTCTGGGAAACCTGGACCTGTTATACTGTGATAGCCTAATTTGCATTCACAGCACTGTACACTGTTACCATTATAGATTCGTACTTTGTCTACTTTGTCGCTGTGATAGGCGATCTACAGGGTAGAAGGCTCCCCTAATTCTCCTCATTCTGATTTCGAGAGCATAGATGTTATTAATAAAAGAAGTCATTAAAACAAATTGTACACATCATATTATGTTAGTCCACTGTAAGCACTACCTGTAACAGACTAAAGAACAGCAAAGAAAATCTCCAAGATTGATACATTACGGTGGGGATCTTCTTAGTAGTGCTAAACTAACAGGCACCTTGGAAAACATTTTTTGAAACAGCCTGGTAGGTAACCAAGTAAGTTATAGTAGATTACTGTTATTATAAAGCGGGGAAAGGAAGCCACCTAGATACAGGCATCAAGACATTCCAATATTACCATTCAGCTCAGCTACTGTATGAATATAAGTGATCAGTCTGAGGACGTTTTCCGCTCCTAGTGTGTGGGGCAATTTATTGATTCAAAGAACAAACAACTGTTTCCACTGAGGACGAGAGTGTGACTTTGTAAAGTGTTCTGCTGTGTGTTGAGTGATGTTTGTGTGTGTTCTTTTGCCCGATGCAGACAGGAAAGGGGATAAAAATCGGGACTGGTTCCACTGCAGACAGAGTTACTGGGCGGGTTATTGAGTGTTTGATTGATTTATCGTGCTTGCTGCATGCCAGTGTCCACATCCTGCCTTCTAAGAATGCAAAGCACCAGGTAGGCTGCAGCTTTTCTCATGGGGAGCTAGTCTCATATGGCCTGTGTTTTTGTGCCCCGCGGTTTCTCTGTTAGTGTGTGTTCATCTCCATTGGCCTGAAATAGTTCTTGTGACTAGCAAAATCCCCTTTGTGCCTCGGGCATAGTCAGGACTAGTGTTCTCAAATCATTTTGTTGTCTTTTTTAGTCATCACGTTGGAAGCCCTGTAGCTGCTAGACAATAGAGAGCCGGTTTGACCTAATCATTTTCTGTCTGACACATCGCAGTGCCATGGGGCGCGAATGTCCGGCCTTCTATATGGTCCATCAGCAATAAATGTGTATTATACAGCATGGTCCTAAGACATTAATATGACGGGTTTTTTTCTGTAATGTGTCTCAATGGCCCATGTAGACAGATAACATGTCACTGGTAAGGTTCCTTCTTATGCAATTTGCTGTCTAGTTTCTACTTGCTACGCATTTTTAATCCAAATCTGTATTCACATATTGTTTTTTGCTTTCCTTTGAGAAGAATGAATACATTTATTCAGTATAAAGAATTGTACTGAATTGATCTATATTCTAGTGACGAGGTAAAGACATTTATATTTTTTCAGATAGAATTTATTTTTTTGATATAAATTGGTATTTTTTTCTTTTTTATTTTATATTAATAAATTTTATATTTGATATAAATGTCTATTTTTCTTTTTTACTTTCTATTCATCAAAATTAGCTGAGATATTTATCAGAGTCATTTAGGGCCTCTTGTTATTGCTTTATACTTCCAAGATGGAATCCGCATATTTAATGAGAAAAATCTTTCCCTGAAACAGGCATGTGTTCAGGATAAGTATACTTAAAAGACGATTTGTATTGTTATTATTATTATAGACCATAGCGCATTGCATATATGTTTGTCCATATTTCAAATAATTATCAGCGACCTAAGGCCCGCTTAGTACTCATTCGTAGTTGAATTACACTACAGCATTTGCACGAAAGATGAATTCTGGTGATATCTGATATCTCATGTATGACTTCAGTGGGGCAGAGAATTCCAGAAGGATACATTTTTCAGCTTGCTTAATCAGACAACTTTTGATATTTTTTGCTTTGCTACCAAAGGCAGACGAATGAAGACTTTTTACCTTTGTGGATGAAACTATAAATTTCCTCTTGTCATGTTGTTTTTCTTATCTTGTGCCAGGAAGCGTTCTTGTTCGAGAGCAAGAGATGCATGATAGGTACGATCACATTGGCGCTGGTGCAATATGAAAATAAAAAAAATCGATCAAAGTTGAAGATGTACTCTGCATTCCGTATACTGATGAGAAAAAAAACCTCTACCAAAGCCGGGATTTATCAAGCCTACAGAAAATTGTGCAATGATATTGAAACGGCCTGGCGCACCAAAATGGTTAGTGGAAAAAAATTTATAAATATCAGTGCTGAACCTTTGGCTCTCTAGTAAAACAAAAAAAAACAAATGCAAAATCTGGTAGTTATTAAGTGAAAGTGATGGTAGAGACACATGTGGCTGATAGGATGAAAAGAAAGACATTACATGTCTTTTCAAACTATTAAGGAAATGTCGGCCTCATGTATTTAATGAGTCTGTTGTTGAAAATGGCCTGACTGAAGGGACGAAAAATGCTTCTGAAATGACAGGGAGAAGGCAGTACCGCAAAACGTTTCGAATGGTTACCAAGAGTGTCTGTACTCGTTACGCAGCAATAAAAGAGTCGCTAGCAGATAGTCAAATGTCATGCCAGGGAGTTTCTGCAGCTCTTGAAAATAGGCCTATGCCGTTTTCATTTATGTTTTTATGTATAAAACTCACAGTTGTGCTGATATTCGAACACAGCAGCATTGTAATTACCTGAGGGACGGAATCAATACATTAGGTTACAAACTAAAGTAGGTTAGAAACAAAAGTAGATTTTAAGGATAAATGACAGAGAACGGAGTAGGGGACTATACTGAAACTTAGCTCACTTTTGAGTACAGGTTCGTAGTTACAACGAAGAAACACAACACAGATTATAACGAAGGTGTGTCAGCGCAGTCAAGAGCTTCTCTTTTACTTACGAGATGGAGCAATCAAAACTAATTTACCGCCTCTAGTGGTAAGCGTGCTAAAAGATGCCAGTCATGTCAAAAGTTTAGCGGTGCCTTACAAATAATGTCAGGCTGATGAAAACAAGCTGTTCTTTTACAATGCAGATATTCACCGAGACTCTGTGCCCTATGTCCCTTAAGATCCGAACAATCCCATTTCATTCTCTTACAGAATAGTTGAAATACAACTATTTTACGAAACAGCTTCACTATTGAGCTCTGAGCTTTGCTTAACACACAATGGCTAATGATTCTGCAGAAGCTAAGTTGGTTTAAAAATGTTATCATGTGCCATAATTTGGGAAACTGCTGCACTACCTGAACTCGGATCGAAAAAGATCTGTACTAATGGATTCGTCTTTGTATGTTCTAGAACGATTTTGTAACTAGGGAGAACGAGCGATATTTCACTCTGAATGGACCATTACAGTGTACGAATCCTTTTTGTTTCCGTCAGTTTTCATATAAATTCTGTTTCCATCAAAATGTTTCAGAATTAGCTGTAATTCTCAAGGCTGGTTGGTTTCGTTCAATAGCTGAGACTCTTTTGAAGATTCCTACAGAGAAAAATTAATGGAAAAAATACTTGAGAATTGGAAAATGACGTGTTCTTTTCATGTTTAGTGTCGCTCTTCCTGTGTTAATGGTAAGTCTTGCCTGGCTGCTGCTCCGAAAAAAATACCTGAAACCAAAAGCTGAAATAGTGGGCAGTTACTGATGCGCTTAACAACCGAGTCAGGCCGTCTCAGGCCCTCCAACCTCTCTGGGACCTCTCCATTGAGTTCCTAACAAGTGCAACACGATAGAGCCCATGTTCTCAATGTTATGCTAAATTGTGACTCTAACCAACCATGACAAGTATATTGACATGCCATTGTTAGTGTATTTGTTGTTTTGAGCGATATTTTTTTCTGTGTGTTGTGTGCTTTGCCCACATTTAAATGTGATTGGTCTACATAGATGCATATTAAATCTCAAATATTTTCTGATTGGCTGTGATTTTGTTGCTTTGCAGCATTGTTTCACTTTCAGTGATCATTGGAATATTTGTTGGAAACCTGTCCGGTTAATGCACAGTAGGGTTTGAGTGAGGTAAAAAATGGTCAAGCAAACTTAAATTACAGTTATTGCAGAGCAAAATACCTTAAATATGACTTTCATATTATAGGGATTTGGTAGATTTTTTATTTCTCCCACTATTGTAGCACTGAACTAATGTTGAGGATGTGTCAACATCAAGATACTTACCAAAATGATTTGGCTTTTTCCGGTCAGTTGGTGTTCTTGAATATCTGTCACACATTTTCCAGATTGACAGGAAAATGAAAAGTCCTAATCTGACCGCATTTCAGTTTCTTTATTTTCTGAGGATTTCTTCAGTAAAAATATCAACAAATGATGAGTTTCTGGAACTAATCGAAAATGCTGTATATTTAACAGCTTAAGCTGTCAAGAGTTGAGTGGAATACTGAACATAAGAGTCTTTATGCTGCAAAAGTGGCGTTTTACACAGAAATGTTTTCATTTGTAAAAATAATGATATGATTATAGAAACAGTGAAATGTATGCATTAAAAAAAATGACAATTTAAATGTAAAACTATAAAATGTTAAAAAGGTCAAAAAAATATACTCTTTTTTTTTTACACATCCCTAAAAGGAACAACAACACACAAAAAATTCACTCGTAGTATTACATCTTTAACATTTTATCACAAATTTCCCACATTTAATTAGTCACATTAAATATGTACATAAGTACATAACAGTTAAGTGATTGACATTCACTCAAGCACCCTATTAGTAACTGTCCCGATTTTGGCCTCATTTGCCATCTTGCAAATAAGCTGTCATCCGAACAAGATCCAATTATTTAATACCAATCTCTTACACTATTTATTTAAATAAATACATAAAAAACATTACAAACTAGCAGGGATTTCACTACCCTTTTCCTACATATTGCTACTGCTAATTTACACTCATTCTGTTCCACAACTGAATGTACACATATTTCAGGAGAATGCTTTCCGCCAAGGTCATATTGTTATGTTATGCTACTGTTTTAACATGATAAGGCACATATTCAGACTTTTGGTTGTCATTGGGCTGTTTAATTCAGGGAAATGAATGCGCTTTGTGCTAACGAGCATTTGTTGTTGCTAGCAACTTCAAATGAACAAAACCCCCACTAGCCCACGTTTGTATAGAGGTAATCATTCATGCTGAAGTTCTGTCAGTAAGACGAACAAATAATTGGGTCCGTTTCTAGAGCTCTGTGTAACAGGGTGAAATATGATTTAGAACGAATACTTAGTGCTTTCTGTTTAGTTCTGCTGTGGCAAAATGCACCTGCTGTACATTTGGTATATTGACACAAAAACAAGCATGAAAAACTCTAACTTAGAAAACTAAAGAAACACAGAAAAGCAAGCATGCTGCTTTGTCATGTGTACTAAACGTTAATGAAAATGTTATGTATTATAAATTCATTGTAATAAGAATTTAGTCCATTCCGAGAATGGAGGAAATAAGCTTCCATTTATAAAAATCATCGTAATTCTTTATCTTGCAAAATTTGTTTTTATTGTCGTTTTTCTTATAGTACAACAGCATGAACAATTTATTTCAGATTGAGGGGATGACACGTACTAGTGTATGCTTATAAGTTGTCTGTTATAGTTGAGAAAACTGAACAGTTACACTGTTAACTCCTAATTGTGATGGGTTGGGTGGCAGCACCATACATTTCCCTGCTGTGGCTATTAATGCAATCCATTGTTAAATTCACACAGAAGGAGACTTCTGATAAACAGAGTCCTTGTGATGCACCAAGCATCTGCGCTCCACTCATGCAAGCTTCTTTTTAATTAGGACACAACACCTCCAATATGATATTTATCAGATTCATTCGAATTCAAGTGGCATTGAGCCTGTAGCGCCTATTCATTCAATAGATGGCTTTACTACCCGGGCAATCAATCGCTGCATAGGGAGCAAACTCTACTGCTGCAATGTGGCCAACCGCTGGTAAGTGTGGGTGAAATGACAAATGGAGCGGGTAGACTTATGGTCACTCTTTTGTGTAATTTACAGTATTATTAAAGTTTTCCCAGTGACAGTTTACCTTAAAATATCAGCTGTACCGCATGGTGCCATTCACTCAGGTGAAGCTATGAACAGTTTCTATTATTTGCTAGGTATGAGTTTCTCTTATGTTTTTGTCTTGAAATGTCAAACCTAGAATATATATATATATATAATATATATATTATATATATATATATATATATATAATATATATAATATATATATAATATGAAAGTCAGTGGCGAATCCACGAGGTGGTTTTGGCTCCCATTGTACTTGGGATCAAAATGCCCATTGTTTGGACAAAATCATTTGGAATGTTCTTCAGCGGTCTCTTTGTCTGTCAGTCTCTCTGTCATAACCATGGCCAGTTTCGAAAATAATTGGAGTTGTTCCACAGAAGAAAGACAGTCTTACAGGTTTAGGAATGACATGAGGGTTATTAAATAATAGAACTCTAGTTTTGGGTAACCATATTTCTTGAACGGAAATAGCTGGGTATGTGGCCTTTAAAATTCTGGAAATGTCTCCTGTACGCTGCATAGTCGAGTGTATCCTCAGTGTCTCTGCAAAAGGCCTGCTCCTTAGGACAGTCCCTTAGTTCACTGTCTTCATCTGAACTTTTTTTGGTGCTAAAATGGATTAAAATTCCTGAAGTAAAGTGGAAACGTGCTGTTGTAAAGTGATATGCAGCGTTGAAGGCTACTTGCTTCTATCCACATCAGAGACTCCTTCTTTCCTTACCTTTTAGACAAGCAATGTCTACATATTTACCTGACATGCAGAGTAATGTGATCAGCTTTGATATTAATTCCAACCCAAATATGCTTTCTGTTTGTTGACATCAGCCATTGGCAGGAACCCTTCAGCATTTAGTCCAAGTCCAAAAGTCCGTGACACTACTGGAAAAAAAGAGCTTCTGTCTTTGAGGTTTTTTGGTATTTAATACATCTTAGTTAGGTTATTACCATAAAATATGAGTAAAATTTTAATAATTGACTTACAAAGTTAACATAATCATAATTCCTTAGGGGGTATTTGGTTTTGGAGAAGCCGTGGTCGTAAGTTACAAGAGTTTGACTCATACCCCTAGGTTGTGGTTTGAGTCTCCGGCCAGCATACCACGACTGAGGTGCCCTTGAACAAGCCGAACCCCCAACGGCTCCCGCGTGCGCCGCAGCTAATGGTGCACACTGCCCGGGTGGTTTCACATGTGTGTGTGTTTCACTGCTGGTGTTGGCAACTTTTTGGATGGGTTAAATGCGAGCACGAATGCTGATATGGTTCATCTCTCATCCTGACTGTTATGAAAGTTATGTATTATAATTCTTTGTAAGAATTTAGTCCATTTTAGAATGAGAAAGTCAGCTCCATTTTATTAAAAATCATCGTAATATTTATCTTGCAAAATGTGTTTTCTGTGGTTTTTTATAGTACACAGCAGGAAATATCGTCAATTTGAAGGTGCCATACGAGTTGTAGGCCTGTATAAAGTTGGGAGGTTAGGTGTAAAACTGAACGTTACAAGTTAACTCTATGGGTAATGTTGGTGCCGCACCAGACCTGCCCTGCGGTGCTATTCAATGCAATCCATTGTTAATTCACACAGAAGGAGACTTCTGATAACAGATGCCTTGTGGACCACCAGCTCTGCGCTACACCATGCAGCTTCTTTTTAATTAGACACAACACTCAATGATACATGTCTCAGAAATTCATTAGAAATTCAAGTGGCAGTGAGCCTGTATCCCTATTCATTTCCAATAGAATGGCTTTTAACACCAGGGCAATCAATCGTGCTAGGGACCTCTACGGCTGCATGTGGCAAAACCTGGTAAGTGATGTGTGAAATACAATGGGGCAGTTGCTTTTGTGGTCACTCTTTGTGTAATTTACAGTATTTGTAAATAAAGTTTCCCAGTGACGGTTTACCTTAAAAATATTCAACTGTACAGCAGTGCATCCCCTCAGTCTGGCATAGTATTTCTATATTTGCTAGCATGATTTGTCTCTGTATTTTTGTCTTGGGGAATGTAAAACTAGAATATATATTATGTATATATATATATATATTATATATTATATAAATATATATGAAAGTCGTGGATCCAAGAGTGGTTTTGGATCCTCATTGACTTGGATCAAAATTCCCATGTGTTTGGACAAAATCATTTGAGACATTTTCTTCAGCTGTCTCTTTGTCTTTCAGTCCAGATCTGTCAAACCATGGCCAGATTCAGAAAAAATAATTGAGTTGTTCCACAGAAGACAGAAAGTCTTAACAGGTTTGGACATGCACATGAGGTTGAGTAAATAATAGAACTCTAAGGTTTTGGTGTGGAAATATTTCTTTAAGGTAATAATAGCCTGCTGTATGTGGCCTTGATGGAATTCCTGGAAATGTCGTCCTGTGACCTGGCATAGTCGCGTGTATCCTCAGGATGTCTCCTGCAAAAAGGACGGCTGCTTAAGGACAGTCCTTAGATGTCTGTCTTCCTCTGAACATTTTTGGACTAAAAATGGTGATTAAATTCTGAAGTATCAAGTGGAAAAAAAAAAAAAGGCTGTTTGAGAAGTGATATGCAGGCGTTGAAAGATACTGTGCGGCTATCCAACCATGCAAGACATCCTTCAGAGTCCTTACCTTTTAGACAATGAAATTGTCTACATTTATACCTGACATGCAAGATAGGTAATGTGAGGCGCAGTCTTTGATATTATTCCACAACACACAATTATGCAGTTCATGTGTGTTGGACATCAGCCATTGCCGGAACCTTCAGCATTAAGTACAAGTCCCAAAGTCCGTGACCACTAATGGAAAAAAACGAGCTTCTGTCTTGGAGTTTTGGGTAGTTAATCCATCTTATATTTCATGTTATTACCATAAAAATATGAAGGTAAATTTTTATTTGACTGAACAAAGTAACAGTAAGTCATTAATATGCCTTAGTATTTGGTTTGGAGGAAGAGACGCCGTGGCGTAATGGTTAGAGAGTTTGAACTCAGAGACCCTATGGGTTGTGGGTTTGAGTCTCAGGCCAGCAATTACCACGACTGAAGGTGCCCTTGAAACCAAGGCACCGAAACCCCCAACTGCTCCCCGGGCGCCGCAGCATAAATGGGTGCCCACTGCTCCGTGGTGTGTGTTCACAGTGTGTGTTTGGGTCAACTGCTGTGGTGTGCACTTTGGATTGGGGTTAAATGCAGACGCCGACAGGATTCTGAGTATGGGTCACCATACTTGGCTGTAGTGTCACTCGTCACTGTATTTGGTTTGTCATCAGGTCAATCTTCTATGAACATGTCAAAAGTTTGTGGCAAACCTGGGGGTTGGATTTGTTGAAACATACTTAAGTTAGGAAATAATTCCTTCTTAACGACATTTGCCGACTTAAAGATAAGTTATAGTGTAGTAATAATCAAAGAATAATTTGGCATTTTCCAAAAACGATTTAGACTGTTTTTTTTCTAAAAATAAAATAAACAATCAGTCAAAAGTTAGGTTAACCTCAAACTTACATAAATTAATTAATAATATGTAAATCTAATTAATATAATATATAAATTACACATACATACATAAGGCTTTGAGTTTATTTTCCAATTTAAATTGAGTTTATTCCCAGGAGTTCCAATATTGTAGTTCGAAGAGTTTGGTTTCCACCAACCATCTCATTACAACAACAGCATTCCCGTTTCTTAATGCATTTGAGAGTTTCCTCAGCAAGTCACTAAAAAACAAAATGGGATGAATATGAATCCTCTCCACAGAGGTCAGTCCATACGTGGACATTTAATCTACCCCTGTTGAGGCTTTCATATTGTACAAACACCAGAACATACCTACAGCTTACCAGGAAGACAATGAAAAATAGAGCTTATAGAGTTTGGACTCAGGAGTGATGAAAAGGAGGGAAAAGTCAGTGTGCGGGCACAGGTTCTCTGATGCCTGCGAGAGAGAAATCCGTCCACAGCATTGGAATCAAAAAGAGAGTGAGAGGAAAAAAAAGAGGGGGGAAAGGGTGAGAAAAAGCATAGGATGAATCTATCTCTGCAGTACACAGAGGAGATGAAACAATCGATCCTTTGCTCTTGAGCAGAGCCTGTTGATGATGATGAACCTTTACAGTTCTTTCCTGCTGGCCACAGCACTGCGGCCCTGTTCATCCCGTACCCAAACCCAGCCGACTGGCAACCCATCATTCTCTGACAGCCTGCCTCTATGCTGTGCCTTACAGCCCACTCTCGCCTCTCGCTGCACTTTGATATACAGATACAGGGCTGTGGAGATGATCTCGCAATGTGCTTTTTAAAAGGGACCTGTTTAGCCAGAAATGAAAATCCGTCTTCGATTATTCACCCTCAAAAAGAAGTGGAAAGGTCAAGTGTTGTTACTGTAGGAAAATGCTGAATTTCAGTCACAGCGTCAAAAGCTGAAAAGCAGTATTATTAAATATTTTAGATGCGATCTGGACATTTGGTCTTGCTTCATTTCGCCCAAAGAGATCATCTGATTACGATTAACGACGTAAATTGCGAATCAGTGGAGCCTATTGCCTGCCTGATATTACGAGAAAAAGTGTCCATTACTTGTTCAAGTGTATGCATAATTTTCTACAGAGGACGGTGTGAAATGAAAGGCTGCGCATGGCCTATGACAATTTAATCATGTTTTTGTAGCATTTAAATGATTTTTTATGGCATTGTCATTTTAAAAGCAGGTGTCCGCTTTTTTGAACCAGTAGGCCTCATGCTCAGGTATGTTCTGCAAGTATTTCTTTCTCTTCAAATCACATTTATATTAATTAATTTTCAGTTTCTGCAGGTGTGCACTGAGGAAAAATGTATATGTTCCCTTTAGCTAAACTTTAATTTATGCTTTCTGTGAGAGACCCTCAAGGAACAAATAAACAATCACACAGATTCACAAAGTTATTCCATGAATCACATTCTTGCAATAGTTGCAATAGTAGAGCAGTGCTCTGCTTTTATTTTGCTGAGCTTTTGCGTGACAGTGGAATAGACACGTCTATTTATTTGGCTGACATTTATTCTTAAACAACTCCTATTCAAAAACACTTATTTACATGAGTATGTATGTATATACTCTCACAGTATACTACTCCCCACTTTATTACTGTAGGTACACCTTGTTTGTACCGGCCTGGACCCTTTTTTGTTTTCAGAACTGCCTTAAAATATGTTAAAATGCAATTTATTTTTGTTATGGCAAAACTGCATTTTCAGCATCATTACTCCAGTTTTCAGTCTCACATGATCCTTTAGAAATCATTTTAATGTATTTAATTTTTTCTTATTATTATCAATGCTGAAAACAGTTATGCTGCTTAATATTTTCGTGAAAAAACTGATATATATATATATATATTATATATATATATATATAGAATATTTTTTTTTTGGTTTTTTTTAATTTTTTTTTGGATTCATGATGAAATAAAAATGTTTTGAAAGAAGCTTTCTTATTTAATTTCATGCATGTGTGGTGTGACATGTATGTATGGAAAAACTTGTATGAAAGACATTTATTTTAAAGAACAATTGCAAAATTTCCTATAACAGAATTTAATTACACATCAAGGTGCATCATTAAATGTGTCCATCTAATATCATATCGCATTTTAATAATTAATTGCACTAAATAAATGGATTATCAACAGCCATACAAAATTAAGATTAAGGGCCAGATTTACCAACAGCTTGTGCCAGTGCAAACCGTCTTTTGGCATTAAAATAGTTGGATTAACTAAAGACATGCAATGAAGAATTAGCACTGAAAAAGGTGTAGACAGTTCTTTTTTGTGCCTGACCTTACTGAATATGCATTTGTAGGAATTTCCCTTTTTGAGACAAAATTTATGAGAGAAGAGTATTAAAATAAATCACGCAATGTGATTTACTAATGTTTGGCTTGTCAAATTACTGGTATTCGTGCCATTGTTTAATACCCAAAGAAGCATGTCTTAAAGCAGGCAGTAATTTGCGCTTCTCTTGGTCGATTGCGCTGGTCCTTATGGAAATTATCTGTCTGCATCTGTGTTATTTAAATGGTTAGTTCACCCAAAAATGAAAATTATGTCATTAATTACTCGCCTTCATGTCGTTCCAAACCCGTAAGACCTTTGTTCATCTTCGAAACACAAATATATATTTTTTTACTATATATAAGATATTTTTGATAAAATCAGAGAACTATCTGACCCTTCATAGACAGCAACGCCACTGAAATGTTCGCAGGTCCAGAAACGTTGTAAATACATCATTAAAACAGTCCATATGACATCAGTGGCTCAACTTCAGTTTTGCGATGTTATGAGAATACAAAAATAACATAATTTACTCAACCATTCTTCTCCCCCAAGTTATGTCTTCCACCGTTTTGGAGAATACCCAAGAACGTATTAGACGTAATCAGCGTTGTTTACGTCCGGGGGGGGGAAAGTTCGTGCATGAACGTAATCTGCGTAATAAGCATTGTTTACACTTAGGGGAAGGCTTGCGTATGCACTCTCATACTCTCTAAAATGGCGGAAGAACGTAACTCGGGGGGAGAAGAGTGGTTAAGTAAATTGTTATTTTTGTTTCTTTGTGCAAAGAAAAGTATTCTCGTAGCATCGCAAAACTGAAGTTGAGCCACTGATGTCACATGGACTGTTTTACTGATGTATTTACTACTCTGGACCTGGGAAACATTTCAGTTGCATTGCTGTATATGGAGGGTCAGATAGCTCTCCGATTTCATCAAAAATATCTTTGTGTTCCAAAAATGAATGAAGGTTTTACGGGTTTGGAACGACATGAGGGTGAGTAATTGACGTAATTTTCTTTTTTGGGATTAACTAACCATTTAATGTTTGCATTGTTAGTAAATCACCCACAGAATTTCCCCTTCCCATCTGCGCTTTTATGGAACTACGCTCTAATGCTTATTTGCCCTGTTTAGTAAATCTGGCCCTAAATCTAGATATCATTTATTTACATATAAAAACTGACTGACACATTAAGTCTGTTAGGTGTTAATGCTTGTTCTGATGACAATGATGACTTATGCCATACTTATTAAAGAATTATAAGTCACATTGATGCTATTCAAAATTGACATTGTCCATTTACACAGTGTTCATAATAGCACTTGTACTGTATGTATTCAGCAGATCTGTCTTATCTTTTAGGTCAGTGAAGCGGTGTCTTGTCAGAGTCATGTCACTGCTAGCATGTCCGATAACCCTTTTGTGTCACAGCTGATGAATCCCAGCCTGAGAACTATATCAGAGTCAAGGCCTGTCAGATATTGATTGCAGATTATTGAAACCCAATAGGCTTCCCAAGCTACACCAGAAAGAAATCGGAGCCTAAAGATTCATTTATTTTTCTTGTCAGTTTGGCAAGAGCAAACATGTTTTATGAAGCCTGACATGTTGCGCTACAGAAAACACTTTATTGGTTGACAGCTCACATCTCGTCAAGAATCCGAGTGCCAAACCTTACTTTGATTACATTGGTCGACAGCAAAACGAACAAGGCAAGAAACCCCACAACAGTTTATTTTTAGACAAGACTAACCTTACAAAATTCCTGAGGTACATCACAGCTGAACAACCCACTGTTGACATTTTTCTGTAGAGCTTGTCATCAATTTCTGTCAGTCAACATTTAAATGTGTTGTTTGACAAATAGCATAAGCTCATAGGTAATTAAAGCTGTATTCTTAATAGAGTTTGATAGTTGACGTGTCTGAAAATGAAACATTTTATTCATCTAGCGCTTTACTTTAAGCAAAGACAGCCTAGCCACCAGTCTCTTATGTGACATTTTTTTTATTTGCAGATATTCTGTCAAATATGCATTATTTAGGTAGGTACCCAAAACCTTCACAAAACAGTTTTGAGTTTACAGTCCAATTTTGCTGCTCGGTTTAAGGCAGTTGGAAGTGAAATAAAGTGTATTTAATCCACACTTAAACATACCAGTCCACCACAACACTATTTTCAGCCCACACCCAGACAATCAGACAGGAGGTCAAGACACACACACACACACACACACACACACACACACACACACACACACACATAGACACACACACACACACACACACACACACACACACACACACACATACAGTAGTAATCCCAGGCAGACAGTGCTGAGGAAGGCTTTGATAAAGGTAAACTTGGAAGCAGAGATAAAAGAACAGCAGGAGCTAAAGTCCACAGTAAAGCTTGTTCTAACAAAACATGAAAACACAGACGTCTGTTTGAAGATGAAAAAAACACTGAAGAAAAAAAAAAAGATGTATTTGACCCTAAAAATGGAACACAGTGTACTCATCTTGTGATGGCTAGTAGGTGAACGTCTTCAACTACATGTTAACGCAATCTGTTGAAGTTCAAACCGAGCATCAGAATGGGAAAGAAAAGGTGATTTAAGTGATTTAGAATGTGGCATCGTAGTTGGTGCCAGACAGGCTGGTCTGAGTTTTCAGAAACTACTGATCTACTGGGATTTTCATGCACAACCATCTCTAGGGATTACAGAGAATGATCCTAAAAAGACAGAATATCCAATGAATATACTTGCTGATGCCAGAGGTCAGAGGACAACATTGAGACTTATTCAAGCTAATAGAAAGGCAACAGTAACTCAGATATCCATTTGTTACAACCAAGGCATGCAGACAACATCTCTAATTGCACAACACGTCAAACCTTGAAGTAGAGCAGCAGACGTCCTTCTGTCAGCTAAGAACAGAAAACTGAGGCTACAATTCGCAATTGGACAACAGAAGACTGGAAAAAGGTTGCCTGGTCTGATAAGTCTCAATATCTACTGCAGCATTCAAATGGTAAGGTCAGAATTTGGTGCAAACAACATGAAAGCATGTATCCATCCTGCCTTGTGTCAGTGGTTCTGCTGGTGATGTAATGGTGTGGACATTTTCTTGCCACACTTTGGGCCCCTTAGTAACAGTTGAGCTTTGTTTAAACACCTCAGCCTCAGTATTGTTGTTGACCATGCCCATGCTTTTATGACCACAGAGTACCCATTCTGTGATGGCTACTTTCTGCACGATAAGGCACCACATCACAATGCTCAAATCTTCTCAAACTGGTTTCTTGAACACGCCAGTAAGTTCACAAGACTCAGATGGCCTCCACACTCACCAGATGTCAATCCAATAGAGTATCTTTGGTATGCGGTGGAACGAGAGATTCACATCATGGATGTTCAGCTCACAAATCTGGAGCAGCTGTGTGATGCTGTTATGTCAATATGGACCAAAATCTACGCCACAAAGAACTAAAATAGAATATAGTTATTTTAAATTGTAACAATATTTCACAATATTAATGTTTTATTGTTTAATTAATTATTCAATTTTTATTCAATTACATTTTTGAATCAATTAAAAGCCCTGCTCTTTTGTAATTTCTCCCCAACCTTAAAAAATGCAGTTTTGAGACAGAATGTTTCATTGATTTCTTAATGTCAATTTCCGACCCCACATTAATCCATTACTAATGAGCTGGAATGGCAGCAATAAAGATGAGATTAGTTAACAAACCAATCCAATTACACCTCCAGGTGTTAATTTGTTCATTGAACATTCACAAGACCAGGGTTTAACAGTATTTTAGTGCACCACCAGTAAGATAAGGTGAATGCGGCTGGACTACTTCCTCATTACCTCCCCCTCAGTAAAGTTTTGCTCTCCTCTGTGAATGAATGCACATGCACCTCCACTCCTCTCATTAATCAAAATTCAGCCCCTCTTCTCCAATCCAATTACAGGCTCTTGCAGGAGGGCCTGATCAGGGATGAAATCAGGCGCAGATTTGTTGAATTTCATTATCAGGAGTTTTCCCAGGCTTATTTTATTTATTTATTGCCAGGAGAAACTCTTCTTCAAACTTCTTCAATCATCCCTTCATATTTTTCTAGGTGCCTCTGGGTTATCACACTTTTTCACGCCGTTTTTCTGTGAGAGATCAAATCATTGCAGGCTTGACTGTGATATGTTGTACTTCTGTAGGAGTTCTTATACCGTTTTCAAATATTTTCGCGAGACAGTAAGAAATAGTTCCTTATCCTGGTGCTTCCATAAATCACACACAGACGCCAATACCAAACACCAATAGTATTTTTAAAAATACCTCCTGACCTCACAGCCATTAAACAATGAACAGCTGACAAATGACTAACCTTGAGGAGAGTGAAGCACTAAGATGTGCAATAAGGAGCTTCTTTTTTATTTTAATTAGTTTAATTTGAGAAGACCCTATGTGAGAGGTGAATCTGACAGGGTGGCATTTAAACTCTGTTCAACCGAGTGTTTGCTCTGCTCTTGAGCCGCTGCTGCTGCAGTGTCTTCACTTATTTAGCTGAGCCATTCATTATGTATCAGCTCAGCATGGGCTAATGCAAACCTCTGGATCTACCTGTGAAGAACACAACCTGCTGCTGTTTGAGGCATAACAACAGTGATATTCCTTGTTTAGATTCAGGATGCTCTTTAAAAAGTGGTTATAAAACGGTTTTGCCATCCCTGCATATTAATGTTTGAAAAAGAATCTAAAATGGAATTACGATGAGTGACCCTCATGACAAGTCAAGAAGACTTTTAATCTTTTAACAGGACCTGTTATGACAAAGCAAAGTTAGTTCACTGTGTAATATATCATGTGGTGCGACTCCCCAAAAATATATTTATGAATTAAAAATAAAGTAATAAAGACTGTTTACTTTGCAAAATATATTTTAAAACTTAATTAATATTGTACATTCATATCGCATACATAATGTTGTGTAAAAAAATCCAGTTGATGGTTACACCACATGACATTTTTAGTCATTAAATTGAGATCAGAATCAAAATCAGAACTAACCTTTGACTTTTCAATAAATTGTATAAACCTTTTTATGACAAGGCATGCTTTGTTTAGGTTTTAGTATGTCATGTTGTGTGACTCTCCAAAAAATTTATTATAATTACAAAAAAATAAAAAATTCATAATATTTGTAAAATAAAAATATCTTTAGCAAATAATATTTAAATCTCCAAAAAATTTATTATAATTATTTAAAATGTACACTAACATATATCCGAAATATACTGTATTCAGGATTTAATGGTTACATCACATGACAATTTTATGTTCATTAAATTAAAACTTGTCGTGAAAATGGTTTAAAAGTTTTTCAAAACCATATGAAACATGAATACACAGAGTACATTTCTAAGAATTTAGATATGTTTTAAATAGATTGAAAAAAAAATCTTTATTTTGGACACTCTAATAAAATATATATTTTTCTTTAGTGTGGACACTGTTATTTGTAATTGACCTGGCTGAATTTAGTGATGTTTTTAATATATGTCCCTCGCTTTGTCCCTCTTTTTCTCCATGACACTAACAGAACTAACCCACAACTTTTCTATATATTTAAATAAAAAAACAAAACAACAAACAACTCTCTGCTTCATTTTCATTTCAAGTCTATGGCCTTGTGCCCCACCTTTCCTGACACAGCAGAACTTCCTCAGATATCCAGACTGCATCCAGAGTACGTCATATGGTAAAACTCAGAGACGAAGGTCAGAAAAGTTTCTTAAATTCATTTGGAGTGGATACTTTGAGTGCTGCCTCGAATGTGGATTATCTTGTGGTGTTCACAAATGTCATCACAAAAAAGCAGACATTTGATTCCGCTTGGATACAGGTATGGACTGAGTGATTTCAGGCCTTTTAGATTATTTAAATAATCCATCTTGTCTACACCCTCATGATGTCAAGTTTTGAATGACTGGTATATTGTAAATTTCAGATCCCACGCAGGAGCATTAAATAAAAATGATCAATTTCAGAATTCTTATTGCCAATACATTTGACAGGAGCTCAATGCAAAGACCATTTAGTAAATTGCTGAGGAGAGCCGCAGTTATACACGGCTGTACCATCATCTCCTCTAAAACTATGTTTTCTGCTGTGTTGGCAGAACTGTACAGGGTGTGTTTATGCGCTGTCCGATCATAAAACAATAAACAAATATTATTAATGGCCACCATTGCAGGGCTTAACATATCAGTAAATTTGCAATTTTAGGAAATGCTCTAAGTCCAGACTCTCATGAAGTTCTTAACCTTTAATGACTTGACCGCTCAGACTCCATTATTCCACCCCAGACTCTTGTTTACTGCTCTAGGTTAGTGTAAGTGTTGTAACTTTAGATCTGTATAAACACAGTGACAAGTAACTTGTCACTAAGTAACAAAATTTAAAACAAGCCATTTGCCTTGGCTTTTTGTGAGGGCATGCATTAAAATCGCAAAATCTGCAGACCTAATGAAATGTCATTTCCCTTCCTCCTGAGTCATTACCATTATTTGTGGGTTCTATTCATTTCAGTCCAAAAGCAACATAACCCAAAACCAAGGCCTCACAGTTCTGCTACAGCAGCAAAACTGGTGGTTTTGAAGAAGTGCCTGTCCACCACGGCTCTGCAGTTTACTAATTGGTAATGCTAATCAACACTCTACTGTCAGCTGCGTTTGGTGTTGAGCGCATACAGACTAGAATGTTTTACTTCACAACATGGTGCAGTCTGGAGGGATAAGAAAACCACAATGAAATGTTTTGAAATGAATCAGCAGAGAATGGCTACAGAAAATGTGTTATTAATAAGCGTGTGCATCTAGTTAGCATGTTCACACAGATACTACTTTGAAAATATTGCCTTCCAAGCTTCACGCTAATCATTATTTGCCGAGCTCAATATGATTTTGTGCCTAAGTACATTAAAGGTATTTATTTATTTATAGGGAAAAGTGTTTTTTTCCAACTGAAGTTGCTCTGTTTTAGAAATAGTTGAGCTGCTGCTACTTTACTGAATAAAATGTAGTTGATGACTACTTTAAGTTATATACTGAGCGATTTCCCTACTGAAATTATCTTTAAAATATTTTGTGAGGGTTTAAATAATTCAGGGTGTGATCAACAGTCTACAAAATGAACCACCATTTGCTGAATAAATGAAGACGCTGCGGAGGCCATGCCAGTGGAAAAGAGGCAACTGGACACATGGCTGCAAAGATTTTAAATGTCACTGTCATTTTATCATGTCTTCCGTTAGCTTATCACTCTCTCTATTCACACTAAAAAATTACAGACCCAAAATTACAGTGAGATGGTACAAGAGCACCAGTGACTGTCGCTCCAGACACGATGCCCCTGGATATGGCTCAGTGTATGAGCTTTCAGTCTTTTGAAAGACTTGAAGCAGTATGGTGCCCTTTACAAATGTTAGTACAGCAATACAACAAGGTCAAACTTTCAGTGCATTTGTAAATCTTGAAAAGGTTAGAAAAGAGTTGTCTGTCATAATAAACAGTTCAAGTATAAATGGCAGTGTTTATTAAGAAATCATAAAAATGTAAGAATGTATTCATAAAAATAGAGACCACTTATAAAATTGCTTTAATTTAGCACTTTTCTGAGTTTGTAAGTTGTGTTTTTTTATCCGCCTTACCATTTGAGTGACAAGATGAATGAAAGAGAATGTCTCCGTTTTTGGTACATTTAATTTTTGGTAAAAGATTTCCATTGAGGGGTTAGTGAATGGGTCAATGACATATAAAAGTGTACACAATAAAAAAAAAAGGAAAAAGAAAAAATAAGAAAAATCTTTCTAAAGGAAGTAAAGTTCTTCTTGTATTCATATTGGTTTCATGTGGTTTTGAGAAATATGTATACCATTTTCAAGGAATGTTTCGATTTAATGACCCTTGTGGTGTAACAGTCTAGTTAAAAGAACATTTTCTATACATTCTATTTGTAAAACAAATACCTTGAAAAATATACATGCATATAGATACATATGAATTATTATCGCATAGTTCCTAATGTATAATTACACTGTAACAAAGATTTGTATTCTTTTAACGAAGTTATCTTCTTCATAATGATATCAAGATTGTTTCACCATAATATATCAAAATTAATAATACAGAAATTAAAAGTGTTTATCATAGAAAATTTATATTTAAGTCATTGTACTGTATATTGAAATTGCATTTTTATTATTTTTTTATATAAATTAAGAGATATTGCAAAGAAGCATCATGCCATTAACCCAAATAAGACATCTTTGTTTGTTTTTTTGTGCTGAAATACTGCATGCAAAAGTTTCATAACTACTTTGAATCTGCCATAAAAAGTGAATGTTAAATGCTGGTGTGTGCTGTGACTTCTGAGTAGGGTTTTAAGTAGTGTATGGAGTGCAGAAGGACACTAAAGCAGTAATTGGCAGAAGAGTGTTCAGGTTTATGAGTTATGCTGAGCCACGCAACACTGCGTTTTCACTGCTGATGTAGCTTTGAGCAAGGCACTTACAGTATCTCACGGTTCCTCTGGGGGTGCTGTTCCCCTGATCCCAGCAGAGCGCTCTGTGACCACAGGGTCGTGACCCTCTGTTCCTTGACCACAGCCTTGGAAACTAGCCCTAAAGCTCTCTGCTCATCTCTGATTGCAAGCAAACAACTGACAGCATCTGCCAGGAATAGAATGGCAAATTATCACTCCACCTGGCTGGAGTGGACAGTGCTCAGCTGTCATGGTTTGGGAATCAATCACACACACACACACACACACACACACACACACACACACACATGCATCCACGCACACACACACACAGATCCACTCTACTGCCGTGCTGAAAAACCTAAGCTGTTCGAACTCTATGTGAGCAGAGAAAAAATCACACCGTTTCCCCCCAGTAGTAATTCCAGAATAAACTGAGGACATTCGGGAATGGAGGGGGAGTAGATAAGAGTTGTAATGTCTGTTGATTATAACAGTGACCCGTCCTGCAGAGCAGCTTTGTACTGGCTGTTGCTGATAATCCCACAGGCCATCTGATGAGCATCTCTGTTGTTTTTATGGCTGTGAAGCCTCTGAGGTAAATTTCATCCACCGTGAGTCATGAGCAAACTTCCCATCAGCTATGAGTCAGACACCTGCAGCACTTGGCCCCTTGGCTATTTCTCTGCTTTCATTTCTTGTTAGATGGAAAACAGAAGTAAGAGGATCTAAAGAAAAGAATTATTGGTCATTCCTGTAATGCCGTAGATTAAATTAGGGCAAGGTTACACAAAAAGCAACCACACTTCTGAATTCCTCAGACAAACAGCTTTTAGTGCCAGGGGTTTAATGGAATAGTTTACCCAAAAATGCACACCCTCAGGCCAGCCAAGATGTAAATGAATTTGTTGTCTTTGGAACAGTTTTGGAGAAATATAGTGTTACATTACTCATCAATGGATCCTTTGCAGTGAATGGGTGCCATCAGAATGAGAGTCCAAACAGATAATAAATACATCACAATAATCCACACTAATCCACACCACATGATTTTCTTTTTCACTTCAGGCTAAAATATGAGTCATCTGTCCATAATATTGCTATCTGAAGTGAAAAAAGAAAAAATAAAATAAAATAAAATGTCTCAGTGAGGAGACAAATACATTATGCACAGGTCGAGTATCGTTCTAAACACATACTGTATGTCAGTGGATTTTGTTGTGAGAGGACAAAATAGGATTGACTTTTTAACTGGAGGAAGCGTTATTATGGATTATGGACGGGTATTTTGGGCAGAAGCAGTGGTTTGAAGCTAAAACACCTCAATGATGGATTTGTTTCTTACAAACACAGATCTTTTGAACTGATGAACTGGAGTTGTATGGATTACTTGTGGATTATTCTGATGTTTTTATCAGCTGTTTGGACTTTCATTCTGACGGCACCCATTCACTACAGAGGATAAATTAATGAGCAAGTGATGTAATGCTACATTTCTCCAAATCTGTTCGGATGAAGAAATAAACTCATCTACATCTTGGATGGACAGCTATCAACTATATGATTATATGATTTCAAGAAGATTTTAGCTAATTGTGGGATACATTTTCTCACTTTTAATTGTGATACTGAGATAAAAGAAACCTAACTATGATCTAATGAATTTGTGAGTTTAATATTTTATTCAGTTTATTAAAACATTACAACTTTAATGCACAGGACTGGCAATATCACTAAATAAATATAGACATGTTAAAGGAATACAAAACAGAGGCGAGTAAATAATGACACTGTTTTCTTTTTTGAGCAAGCAACCATTTTAACAACAATTTTCAATACCAACCAAGGACAAGAACACACTGAGTGCTTTATATGAAGTAGATGTATAGACAACAAATATAGATTCTTACTGTAGATGCTATGAAAAGGATGTTGAAACCGTGCTGCATGTGTAAAGTGTGGATTGTTTTCAATGGAGCTGTATTATTGAGGGCGAACAGAGGTGACTGAAAACCAGGCGATGTGGAGAGTGATAAACGACAGTGAGCTTTTTTGTTTCTCCAGTGAAATCTGATGAAACGATGCACAGAGTCATTTATATCCCTCTGGATGATTGAAGCAAGTCCTGAGAGATTTCAAGCATTTGTCTCAGTACTTTAAGCATCTTGTTAAGAGGCATTTTATTGTGGCTTAGAAATACTGGTTTGATTTATGATTGCCCATGTCTACTAGAAACTTTTTGCAGATATGTGTTCGGTTTAACTTAATTTGGTCACATGAAAAAAACTGATATACAAATAATGATATATACAGTATATATATATACTATATATATATATATATGTATATATACATATATATATATATATATATGTATATATACATGTATATGTATATATATATATATATATATATATATATATATATATATATATATATATTATATATATATATATAATATTTTATTGTTGTTGTTTATCAAAACAACATGCTTTTTTGAACGTATTAAGACAAAATGTGTTATACTGTATATGCTCTGTAATGAAAAATAACAATATACAACAATATTCAAGTTTTTAAATATATAGAATAGCTGGATGACCAAGTCTGAAACAATGTTAAAAATAAATTTGTATTTTTTAATACTGGAAAAGTTGCCACATTTTTAATAACGATACAGTGTGGATGTACGTACAGTACAGTACGATACAGTATGCAGCTATTCCATTTGGAACATTATGCTTATCTTAATGGAAGACAAGCAGTGACAAATGGAAGCAGGAATCCAGAAAAGCAAACTGCATCTTAGATATGATTCATACACAGTGGAATTACAGGGATAAAAAAGATATAGCAATCATCATAAAACAGAGATGATGGTGAGAGGATTGCACTCAGGTTCATCATCATTCGCCAGATTTCATCTCCTTTGTGCAGATGTGGGATAAAACTTTTATTTGCCCTTCTCACACTTGCACTAGGCATTTTTTTCCAGACCAGGTCTTTGCTCTTTTATTTTCCATTTTTTTAATGTCAAGTCAAGTCAAGTCAAGTCAAGTCACCTTTATTTATATAGCGCTTTATACAAAACAGATTGAATGTAAGCTCTGCTTGATCTTATGAGTTTGTTCAGGTTTTTAGACTTACCTCAGGAGATGCGTACCTCATGCTACACAGGTTGATATCAGAAATTGACCTGATTCTTTTTTCTTTTGCAACACATTATTGAAAGCCTGTTCTATATCTATTTCTGTATGCATGGTGTTATGCTCCTCTTATATGCTACCACATGATAAATATTTATTTTTAAAGATCTCCTATTTTGCCTGAAATACACTACCAGTTAAATTAAAAATATATTTATTTTTTTATTATTATTATTTATTTAATTTTTATATAAAGGATGTAGTGCTTTTTTATTGTGCAAAACTATATTATATTGTTAGTGTTGTTTTTATATTAAATTAGTAGTGTGATAGTGTATTAAGTATTAAATTTACAGTGTTGCTAAAGCTTTAAATTTTAAACAAATGTCAAGTCACCTATATTTATGCTTTGTACAGTACAAATTATTTCAAAGTATCTTCACAGTAATAAACAAGTCAGTTCAGAGAAATGCTATTCTTAAGAACATTCATTCATATGAACATCAACAAATCTTGAAAAAAGTATCACAGTTTCCACAAAATATCAAGCAGGACAACCTGTTTTGAACCTTAAGACAATTGATAATACAAATTTTTTTGAGCACCAAATCATCATATTCATCATGTCACACAGTAATAAATTGCTTCTTAGTATATTACCATAAAAATCAGATACTTTAAATTGTTGTAGGATGCTACTGTTATGATATTGTTTGATAAACATGTTCAAAACTGTACATACTGTACAGTAGACAGTAAATCTGCAGTGCTTGTTTTTATCTAGCAACTCTAGTAAAAAAAAATTATATTGACACATATCAGAATAATATCTAATTTCATGTGTTCAAGTAAGCTGGACATTGGATCTGGCTCCATGGGGAAAAAATAACTTATATTATAATATAAGCAAACTTGAACATTTGTATGAACATTTGAAAACTTCATAAACCTTCTGCTGATGACCTGTTACAAGAAGCACTTTACTTAGAAAGAGAGTCGAACAACATGCAGCGTTGCACGAAATTAAAAGCCTCTTCACACTTACATAGTCTCATGGCCGGATGCACGCAGAGAGTTATTTTCAGCCACTGAAATTATTGTTTCATGTGGCTTTTTGTCTCCTTATATTACAAGGCTGTATGCTCACTAGAAAAGGACATTGTCTGGTTCTCTGGTGGCTTTAGGGGCTGTAAAATGCTCACGATACTGCTCCTTCCTCCAGGGGGGGCACTCTCACAGAGAGATCACATCAGTGGAGGAGATGTGCTCAGCATGGTAGCCACAAGTAATGTTTAATTATTCAAATTACACATTGCACTTAGCTGTCAAGGCTGGGTATGTCTCTAGAATGTGGCTAGGAAAGAGACTTTTTGTGTTGCTGCCAAATAGCCTTTAAAGACTTTATGTTGTTTAATATGTAAAATGAAACCTTTGCCCCTCTTTTGTAGCACTGAAAATAATTCCTTTGGTTCCAGCGCATATTATCATTTCATTAATTACAAACTAAATATGTGGAGTGGGTTAGAACACTTGTGTATTATAGCAAAAGCTATTGTTCATTACATTATAAATTCATGATATTCATAATTAATGGGGTTGGTTACAATTAAAGCCAATCAACTCCCAAGACACTTGTTCTTGTAAATATAAAATTTTAGCTATAATAACTTACTAATATCATAGGCAGCATGTGTTTATGGTATCACATAAAAGCTGCATACTATAACCTTTAATGTGCAAACAGATGATTTTTTTTTATAAATTTGAGATGCTTTTTCACTTTTCATAATCCTCTCAAAACTTGTTGTAGTTAAATTCCATGTGGTTTTCCCAGTCCGTCGATCAGCAGGATGTTTCAGTGGTGAGTTCGACCGGCTGCAGCTCCTCACAGGAGGTGGAGAGCTTGCACCACAAGTCAGTAATAGATAGCCTACATCCACAGCATGAACACAGCACTGAATGAGAGAGATTCTCGCCTGAGGATGTTACGTATGCAGCAGAAAAGATACACATATATTGATGCCATGGAATTAAACCTATGGGCAAAAATCCAGAGCATTTTACAAGCTAATAGAACAGACTGATGTAGACTGAGTGCCATAAGGGGGGGGGGGGGGGGGTGGGGAGGGGAGGGCCCCCCCCTTTGGGGAGGGGGGGGGGGATTGTTGGAACACGATTTCTACTGAGGGAGGCCTGAGTAAGTATGCTGTTCAGGGGACTCACAAACCATTGTGGTGCCCCTGCCAGCACTGCACCATCAGGTTTACTGAGGGAACGGGACATTGCGTTGGAATGCTATGGGAATGCCTTCAGCGTGACCATGCTCTGAATCACGTGTGTAATCAGTCCAATGGATTGGCGAGACGTCATGGGCGAGGTGATGTAGTGACCAGGATGCTTAAAAGCATGTGCGGTGGATGCAGCGGCAGCTTCTGGGAAATGAAGTAAGCTCTTGCAGTGATGCAGGAAGTATGACACTGAGACACAGTGTCATGTTCCCTTGGGGAACCACGGTTATAAGCGTAACCTGGAGATGTTCACATTCAGGAACTCGAGCTGCATTGAAACACTATGGGAACAAGTATGCCCACTCCAGCAGACTTATAAATCCCTGTCTAGTGTGGAAGAGCACAGCTAAGGTGAGAGAAAGGAGCCAGGAGTGGCGCAGAATGCAGGTAGGCACCTGACAAAGTAGGCGGGGACATCCCGCAGCGTCGTGAAGGCCCACTTCAGAAGGGGCAGGACCCAATGAGACACACTTGGCAGGGGCTCCCACACCACCAGGTGACCTACTAAGGAAACCAGTCTCTCGAGACTGGCCTCTGGTGTACTTATAGCAGCTAGGTTGGTGCCCTGAAGTGGCAAACCGGCAGGGAATGGCCAAATGGCGACTGAGAGAGGCTCTCGCCAGAGACTGCTGTGCCCTGAAACACCGTAGGTGGCAGGGTTGGCAGATCGGTCTACTGAGGGCACTGAGGAGAGACGGGCACCATGTAATGAGGTGTACACTGCTCTTCCCCAGAGGAGGCCGTCCCCCAGAATTCCTGGGCCCTAGGTGTCAGGACGTTTTAGCCGAAGACTATCCACCGAGGCTGACGGTTCACAGATCTGACTTCTGCTAGAAGCCTTCGGCCCTGGAGCACCACTCACATTCTGGGGAGTACGAGAAGTGACGCTTCCTGAATAAGGAGCTAAAACATGGTTGGTTGGGGCTGCTCACGCTCAGCAGCCCCTGCTGACCACCTCAACCTCCTCAGAGGAAGAGAAGCAAACACGCTCTCACTCGAGAATTTTATTCCAAAAGCTCCTGTATATCTAACTTCTCATAGTCAGATGAAATACTTCATTTAATTCCTCAGAATTAAGTAAACATGGTCTGGTGTGATAAGATTCATATAAAAAACAGAGAATGACATAATGCATGGCAACACGCAAGCCACTCTGTTATACAAACAATACCAATCTCCTCGGAGAAAGATAGCTGCAGCAGCGAGCTCTCACTCAAAGGGGTAAGAAACCACAGCATGATCTAGGGAATGTGGGTGGAGAAAGGGTGAGCCCGTCTCCAACCCGTCTGAAAGATCATGTGCGATCCCTGCGATCTCAATCGCCACCGTGCCTCAGCAGCAGCGGGATGGGAACCACAAGACCACAGGCACTCCTTGGAGCGTGCCCGGCAAGAGCGGAGGGTTTGCAGCGGGAAAAGCACAATCAGCACCCTCAAGAGCACAAGCTCCGCTCCCCAGTAAATGCTGCTTATTATAATATTAATATATATTATAATAAGCTCCGCCTCTGCGAAAGCAGGGCCGGCACCGCGAGGAACACTGGTGAAAGCTCCCTCCTCAAAGAGAGCCTTCTGAGAGCGAAGCATATGCAGTGACAAATGCTCACAATGCAGGCACTCCCTTGAGAGCTGACTCTACGTGCTTTGCTCCCATGCAGACAACACACAAACTGTGTGTGTCCCCACCCGAAATGTAGTGCGGGCAGGGAGGAACTCACAGCCTGAAATGCTGCCTGTTCACACCCAAATGCCTCTTTTTGGCTGAAGCTTTGACATTATGAAGCTTATAAAGTGGACAAACAACACTAAATAAGACTGTGACGAGAGGGGTGGGGCCGAGAGCCATGGGAACGGTGGAGTAAATGCTAATGTGTGACACCTGCAACACTCACCTGTCTCGAGTTCCACGGAAGAGCTCCGGAAGGATAAAAGGAGGAGTGACGACAGTGCAAGATGAGAGAGGTCTCTGGCCTTACCCCCAGTTATGCCGCGGCCACCATGAACGGCTCCCCCGGAGGCGGGGAGTAGAGCGCAGTCTCGTGGGTACCCCTGGCCTGCTAGGGGCGATTGAGGTATGTGATGAGAGGGGTGGGGCCGAAAGCCTTGGGAATGAAGTGAGGCCAATGGAGTGAATGCTAATGTGCGACACTTGTGCCACTCACCAGTCTTGAGTCCCATGGAGGAGCTCCGGAAGGATAAAAGGAGGAGTGACGACAATACAAGACGAGAGAGTACCAGGCCAGGACTTTAGTTTGTGTTTTGTGTGCTTTACTTTCATTTTGTGTTTATTTTATTATTAAAATATTTATATGTTCTCTGGTTCCCGCCTCCTTCTTCCTCATCTACGAACGTTTGTTACAAAGACTCACAACAAATAGCGACTGACACAAACACAGAGTGCTTGCTGAATGACAGAAAGCTGCCCCTGTATCTACTGCACATGCTTTTTAGCATTCTGGTCACTACATCACCCCGCCTGTGATATCTTGCCCATCCATTGAACTGATTACAGACGTGATTCAGAGCGTGGTCACACTGAAGGCGTTCCCATAGTGTTTCGACACAACTCAAGTTCCTGAAGGGGAAATACAGTTCTGTTTTTATCATAGAAACACTGCCTGTTAAATATTGCTGTCAGGATGTTTTTGTCTTGTGAATGTTTGTTGACTCATTAACCGGTCTCATGTGACTTATCCATAACCTTGTGGAAAACTCAAAGACGGGCAGCCAGACTGCATTAAGTTTTCACTCATCTTTTAAATGGGGTTAAATCACCTAGTTCTCGCACTTTTACACATCATTACATCAGCAGGGGTACTGATGCTGTAAATGGGAGCCATTAGAAAAGCTGTAAATATTTCCTTTTAATCCCAAAATGTGTGAAAATATGATTAATAAAGTAATTATACTTATTTAAACATATTTGACAGCTCTTTTCAGTGTTTTTAAATGTGTATAATGCAGTAGTTTTTGTAGCTGAGAACCCAGTCCCATATCAAGATTATATTACGTTACTACTTGCACATTTTGTCCAGTCAAAATGTCCAGTAAGTGGCACTAAAAGTGTGTTCGGTTTTATCTGAAACAGATAAACAAAAATCTGGTGATCAGAAAATCCCTACATATGGAGCTGGTTAAGTGATGCAAACATCAACATGTATTAGTTCACAAATCATGCACTATGGTGAAAGTGTTTTGAGGTCATGCTATAGTATTTTGCAAGATAGAAATTGTGCAAATAATCAATACTCTTATCAACATTTGTGTGAAAAGGTAAAAAAAGGTTGCTGTTTTACCACCTAGTGTTCATTTTAGCTGGAAACTGCAGTGAATGGTATGTATACAGTAGGTACATTTGATAGTTTTGCAAAAAATTATACTTTTCCATGTTGCATATTGATTGTGCTTAATCACCGGCACACTGTCTGAGTGGCAGCTGTAGTTCATCACTGACCACTGCAGCCTGTCAAGTACACTCATAACCCACAATGCACCTTTTCTAGAGTTTAGTTACAGCCCTGTTCTAACATTCTTTCCTGCATAAATCTCTGAAGACCTCGATTAACTGCTTCAGGTGTGTTTGATCAGAGTCGTAATGTAAATGACCATGAGCTGAGTTAAGCACTCCTGCCACATGTAATCTGTTCCTCTGACATCTATTTACATTACGAATGTGCTGAATATATTTAAAGCAGTGCGTCTGGACAGGCAAGATGAATTTGGATGACTGTAAATATATATGAGACAGTTTTGAGCATCATTTTGATTCCAATTAATGTCTTTAAATTTTTATTTGTTTTTTAATCGAAGAAATCCAGGCTTTGTGAAAAACATAATGTTGAACATTTTTAATAATGCTGAAGACAATGTAGTGAACAGTTTTTGTTATGATTAATGGCTATTTTAAAATATTTTAATAATAAAAAAACACTTTTAAAATTAAGCTTGTTATTGTTATTAATTGTTGTGAAAACAAAAATTCTATACCTAAAAAAAAGGAATTTATAGAATTTATAAATTAATGTGTTGATGTTTTGTTGCTTGTGGTGAACTGATTAATTCATTAATTATGTAAATTTCTCTCCTATCATTTCACATGGACATCTAGTTGGGTGTTTGGTGAATTAGGTGAAATAACATAATTTTGCCCCAAATTGCCTGAAACTCCAGGAACTAGAGATAAAGAGAGATGTTACATTTGCTCTCACAGCACAGCCTGTATTTTTCAACATGATTACAATGAAGACTGCAGAGGTCATACATGTCAGTGATGTTTCCAGCTTCCCCTCATAGTAGATATGATTTATTATCTGTAGTTTGACAGTATTCTGTTAGCGGTCACACGACTCTGACACATTCTGTGGACTTTTACCTACAGAGACAGTCTGTGAACTACTGTACCGGTTTGACCAAAAAACTGTAATGTGTGCATTGCTGTCGATCCCGGGGACAAGCAATAGGGCTTAAAATAAAACCACTCACCACACGTTTTTTGTGTGACAGCCAATTTCACCTGCTTGGCCTTTGTTTGCTGGCATGTGTGTGCTATGTGTTACATAAAGTCCTACAGATCTATTGTTTTCAAAACAGTATTTTTATTTTGTAACAGCAGTATAAGGGTCTGTTAAATACACATATGCACATACATGAGATGCCCCTCATGTGGTGCACTCAAATAGCCACTTTAGAATATAAAATTAATTAATAGCGACAGCTTGTATGCAAAGGAAAAAAATATGGAGAGCTATTGACGAGATATTGGCAGTGGTTCAAACAGCACTTGCATACATATGGGGTAAGATGCCCACCTTAATTCTGGCACAAAATCTCTTCTTAAAACTTTTGATAATTGGCTTCACTATTTAATTTTGTCATTTTATCTGAATATCAATATTTGTGAGATTAAGTCAGTTGAAGTTTAGTTTTGAGGTTAACTGATCTCATTTTGTTTCTCTGGAAAATGTGTGTCTATCTATTAATAAGGGATTTGTGATGGACACATGAATGATTTTAGATTTATAGGATTTTTTGTTTGTTTGTTTGTTTGTTTGTTTCTTTTTGGAAGTGAAAATATACAATTACACTTTTTCACCTAGTGTCACAAGTATGATCTGTTTTGGTTTTGTTTTCTGTGTTTCCGCTATCCTGCCTAGTTAGTTTCCATGGTTTTTGATTAATTAGCTCCACACCGGTTTCTGCTCTCCCTAATTGCTTTCCACATGTTTATAAACCCTGTCTGTTCCTTAGTTCCCTGTCTGCTATTATTTGTATTTGGACATTTTGGTTATGCTGTGTGTTTGTATTTCTCTGGTGGATTTGATATTAAATACCCTTCTCCTACTTCTTTGTTGAGCGCTTGTTTTAGACAGCAGCAGCACGTAACAGAATAGCAGACCCTCAAATTGAGTAACATAATATCTGCATTTTTCTTTCTCTTTTGTTTTTTTTTCTCCCCTCTCCCGGAATGAATATCTCAGCTGTTCTACTCCTGTGCCTGGAGCAACAGGACTGTTCGCTGGAGGACCATACCAGGGACTTTTTCGATCTGGCGTGCCTTATGCACTTCTCTGGCTGTTCACTCTGCATATTTTGTTACACCAGCCTGAGCGAGCGGTGTAAGACACGCCTGCCAGCGAATGGTCCCAATGAGGATTTTGCCGCATTCGTGGAGTGGGTGCTGGAGAACAACGGATCTCCAAATCACTCTCCACCCCATTGAGGAGGATATCTTCAGCCCCACTCCCGAACAAGAGACCAGCCGGCCATCATCCCGCTGCATGGAGCAAATGCCTGAGCCCACCGCAGACAAAGAGCCTGAGCCTGCCATGAAATGTTAGCTAGTGCACATACCCACTACTGAGCCTATCGTCGTCCGGAGCCTGGGCCTCAAGGCCGGTCTGACCATGTGTGTGAGCAACATCGCCTGTCCCAAGGGTGTAATGGTGGAGATTGAGGGCTTGGAGGGAAGTCCTGCCCACACTCCCGCCACTGAGGGTGAGCTGCAGCTGGCCTCTGGGATGTATTATGAGGAACTAATGGACATTTTGCCACAGCCATATCACCTTGCAGCCCAAGCCTGGTTGCCTACTGAAGCTAAGCAGGGTTGAGCCTGGTCAGTTCCTGGAAGGGAGACCTCCTGGGAAAACTAGGTTGCTGTTGGAAGAGTCCTGCTGGAGGCCAGCAGGGGGCGCTCACCCTGTGTTCTGTGTGGGTCCTAACACTCCAGTGTAGTGATGGGGACACTAGACAGTCAACAAGCACCGTCTTTCAGATGAGACATTAAACCGAGGTCCTGACTCTCTGTGGTCATTAAAAATCCCATGGCAGTTCTCATAAAGAGTAGGGGTGTAACCCCGGTGTCCTGGCCAAATTGCCCCCCTGGCCTCTGTCAATCATGGCCTTCTAACAATCCCCAACTACTTGATTGGCTCTATGACTCTCTCATCTCTCCACCTGTAGCTGGTGTGTGGTGAGCGCACTGGCGCCATTGTACTGTGGCTGCCATCGCATCATGCAGGTGGCTGGTGTGTGGTGAGCGCACTGGAGGAGTTGTACGGTGGTTGAAATATAATCAATAAAGTGCTGTATAAATGCATCATTCATTTTTCAAATGTACTTAATTGACTGGGTTGTGGAGGTGGTTCCCAGTGTTTCTGGATCTCCTGTGTCTCCGCTGGCTCCGCCCAGCTCCTTCTCTCCTGTGTTCCCTCCCTGCCTCCCTCTCCCACCTCCTCTTCAAAAACCAGTCATTTCCTCAGCCCCATCTCCGCTGGTGCCTGTCAGTCCCTCAGACTCCCACCTCCTCTTCCCAGGGCCTTCTGACCCACCTCGGGACTTCCAGTCTCCAGCTTTGGTCAGTTTGTCAACCATCTGCCACCTTGGGACTCCACTCCTCTGGCTTTGCTTCTTCACTCTGTCCCTCAGACTCTGTCAGGCTCCTCCTTTCGTCCGGCTCCGCCTCCATCCTCAGACGCTCTGGTTCCACTGTGGTCTTCCAGGCCCTGCCTCCACCTCGGCTGCCTGAACCTTTAGCTCCGCCTTGGCCCTCCGGATCCTCTGTGTCGCCTTAGCTCTCTGTCTGCTTGGTTCCATCCTGGGCTCCCCGTCCATCAGCTCTGCCTACATCGGTGTTGGCCCTGGAGTCATCAGCCCTTCCTCCACCATGGCTTCTTCCTCCATCGACTCCTCCTTGGGCTGCTTTGTTTGTTTACTGTGTTGAGACGTGCTGGGTTTGGTCACGTACTCTATCGCATACGTTGTCAGTGTCGTGCTCTTGCTTAGACCTTTGTTGTGATAAACAGTAAAGTGTGTTCAAGTGCTAGCAAAAGACAGTGTAAAGAAATACTCTTTGAGAGAAGCAGTCAATCAGCGGAAGTTAAAAGCAGATCGTAAGTGTATTTATTTCTTGTCTCAGTGTTTAGCACAGTTTTCGTTCTTAGGAAATGCTTGTTTGTTTTACTGTGTTGAGACGTGCTGTGTTTGGTCTCGTACTCTATCGCAAACGTTGTCAGTGTCGTGCGCTTGCTTCGCTGGTGCCTGTCAGTCCCTCTAAAGTGTGTTCAGCTGAATTCAATTTCCGTTTTGTCTGACGGGTATACAAAAAAGGTTCAATAACACTCTCCAATAATTTATCATTTTCCCACTCCCCTCGTTTTACTGGGAGAGGTGGAGGTACTGGTCTGCTCATCTCTAATGATTGGAAATGTAATCCTTTACCATCTTTCGGTATCAACAGCTCCTTTGAATCTCATTCTGTTACTGTTACCTACCCTCTTAAAATACATTTTGTAGTTGTCTATCGACCCCCAGGACCACTAGGTAACTTTTTGGATGAATTAGATGTGCTGCTCTCAACCTTTCCTGAGGATGGTACTCCCCTAGTCATGCTTGGAGATTTCAACATCCACCTAGATAAGCCTCTATCTGCTGACTTCCACACTCTGCTTGCCTCTTTTGATCTCAACCGAGTGTCAACTACTGCTACTCACAAATCAGGCAACCAACTGGACCTTATTTACACACGACACTGCTCCACTGATCATGTACTGGTTACTCCACTGCACACCTCAGATCACTTCCTCCTCACTCTTAACCTCAACATGGTTCCTGGTATATCACTTACCCCTCCACATGTCATCTTTCGACGTAACCTACGCTCACTCTCACCCTCCCGGCTATCTGCAATGGTTTCATCTTCGCTTCCTTCCCCTAAACTGTTAGCATCTTTTGATGCTAGCAGTGCTACTGATACTTTCTGCTCCACTCTTACATCTTGTTTAGACACTGTTTGCCCCTTGTCTTCCAGGCCAGCCCGTACCACCCCTTCAGCCCCTTGGTTATCTGATGTTCTACGTGAACATCGTTCTAAGCTAAGAGCTGCTGAAAGGGTGTGGCGCAAATCCAAAAATACTACTGACCTTAATGTGTATCAGTCACTCCTCTCTTCCTTTTCTGCTAATGTCTCCACTGCTAAAAGGACATACTACCATAACAAAATTAACAATTCGTCTAACTCTCGCATGCTTTTTAAAACATTTTCCTCGCTCCTTTGTTCTCCCCCACCCCCTCCTGCTTAATCTCTAATAGCTGACGACTTTGCCGTTTTCATTAATAAAATTAAAAACATCAGTGCACAATTTTCCACACCACAATCCATTAAGCACATCTTACCAGCAAACATACACTCATTTACATCCTTATCTTCACTTTCTGAGGCAGAAGTCTTCAAATTCATCCTAATCATCCTGCTACTTGTCCGCTTGATCCTATTCCATCTCATCTCCTTCAAGCCATTTCTCCTGCAGTTGTACCTGCACTCACTCACATCATTAACACATCCCTTCATACAGGTGTTTTCCCCTCATCATTTAGACAGGCTCGTATCACTCCGCTACTTAAGAAACCCACCCTCAACCCATCTCTTTTAGAGAACTACAGACCAGTTTCCCTTCTTCCTTTCATTGCAAAAACATTTGAACGAGCTGAATTCAACCGAGTCTCTACCTTTCTCACACAGAACAACTTCCTTGACAGCAACCAATCTGGCTTCAGAAGTGGACATTCAACTGAGACTGCCTTGCTCTCAGTTGTTGAAGCCCTAAGTCTGGCAAGAGCGGAATCCAAATCTTCAATACTTATCTTGCTTGCTGCTGCTTTTGACACGGTTAACCACCAGATCCTCCTGTCAACCCTACTGACAAAGGGCATCTCAGGAACCGCACTCCAGTGGTTTGAGTCTTACCTATCAGATAGGTCCTTCAAAGTATCTTGGAGAGCCTCATTTATTGGTTATTTGAACTGTTTTGTTCTTTTTCTTTATGGTTTTTTTTGTTTTTGTTGTTAATAATAATGTGTTTTCTACTACTTGCTATGCTGATGACACTCAACTCTACCTCTCATTCCATCCTGATGATCCATCGATAGCTGCTCGCATCTCAGCTTGTCTAACAGACATTTCTTGCTGGATGAAGGACCATCACCTTCAACTCAACCTTGCCAATACATAACTTCTTGTTGTTCCAGCAAAACCCATCATTTCATCACAATTTCACCATCAAGTTAGGCACATCAACCATAACTCCTTCAAAAACAGCCAGAAACCTTGGAGTTATGATTGATGATCAGCTAATTTTCTTAGACCACATTGCTAAAACTGTCCGGTCCTGCAGATTTGCTTTATTCAACATTAAGAAGATCAGGCCCTTTCTTTCAGAACATGCTGCACACAACTCCTTGTTCAAGCTCTTGTTCTGTCCAGGCTAGACTATTGCAACGCTCTTTTGGCAGGTGTTCCAGCCAGTTCTATCAAACCTTTTCAATTAATCCAGAACGCGGGAGCAAGATTAATTTTTAATGAGCCAAAAAGAATACACGTCACACCTCTGTTTATCAATTTGCACTGGTTACCAATAGCTGCTCGCATAAAATTCAAGGCATTGATGTTTGCATACAAAACCACCACTGGCTCTGTACCCCTTTACCTAAATTCATTACTTCAGGCTTATGTGCCCTCTAGAAGCTTGCGTTCTGCAAGTGAACGTCGCTTGATTGTGCCATCCCAAAGAAGCACAAAGGATTTTTTAATTAAATGTTCCCTCTTGGTGGAATGACCTGCCCAACTCAATCCGAGCAGCTGAGTCCTTAACCATCTTCAAGAATTGGCTTAAAACACATCTCTTCCATCTTTATTTGACCCTCTAACTTTTGCACTCACTATTCTAATTCTATTAAAAAAAAAAAAAAAAGAAAATCTCATTACCTTTCTAATCTTTTTGTATTCTATCTATTTTCTTTTCATTTATTATACAATTATAAAAAAGACCTCTAACACTAGCTTGCTCTATTCTTTTTCTATTCTTTCTGTTTTCTTTTTATTTATTATATTATTTAAAAGCCCTTGCTACGTATACTGCATTTAGGCTAACTGAGACTTGTTATAGCACTTATATATCATTGCTCTTTTGTTGTTTTTGATTGCTTCCATTGTCCTCATTTGTAAGTCGCTTTGGATAAAAGTGTCTGCTAAATGACTAAATGTAAATGTAATGTAAATGCAAATGTTAACTAGTTGAGCCTTAATCTAAAGTGTGACCATACAACAAAGAATCAAAACATTTTCAAACAATATCTATGGCATGTTGTAGTCCAGATTAAAACAGATTTTAAAAAATTGAAAATAAATAGCCTATTATGTCTAAATATTTAAGAATTTGGCGCTGTGAACACTAGCAAACACAAAAATCTGAACGGCTATACGTTTCAGAAACAGAAAGTAGCACAGCTGCTTTGTTTACAGGGTTTCCAGAGTAACGGCTTTATTTCTGCTGTTCAGTACCATCTGCTGTCAGAGAGTGAATCTGCGATTTTATTCAGCTCGTCGCCTTCATGTGTTCCGGCATTGACTTCTCATCCATGCTTGTTTACACAAGAGTGAGCAGGCATTGTTGTGCCATTGTACAGCGGTGTTGTGCATTTTAACCAGTTGATGGGAAAGGTATTCTTTAAATGCATTCAAAATAATTATTTGTAATAAATAATTATTCACTGTATTTTGCAGTGCCCACCATAACAATACCGTGCATATTTATTACCGTGATATATTGCATTACCAAATACCGGCATACGTCTAATCCCTATATAAGAATAAATGCATCTTTTTATCTGGGGTTTTTTTTCTGTCACTGTCATTCTGTTACACTGTGGAAGCTTCTGTCACAAAAACAAATTCCTCGTATGTGTAAACATACCTGGCAATAAAAGCTCATTCTGATTCTTCATTGTGTTACACCGTGGAAGCTTCTGTCACGAAAACAATTCTTCTTATGTGTAAACAACTGAGATTATGCTTTATCTGGCACTAAATAGTCAAAACATAATTAAAGTTATAATAGTTGATTCTGTATTTTACATTAATGACCTTTTTAAAAAATGCTACAAAATATTACATACCTCTTACATTTTGTGCGATGGCAACTATACACTATAAAAATGCTTTTGTAAATACAGGTTTGGGATTACAGGGAAATACTATTTTAGTTTTTCCACTTCAGAAATTCATATTTAATTCAATGTTACTTGCCATTTCTTTGTAATTAATTGTGAAATTTACTAGCTATTTCTGCATATAAATTGCTTCTACAAAATTTTTTAAAGAGTAATTTAGCAAAGGATTCTATTTATTTCCTTAATAACACACTGGCCGATGCATAATCATCCTGCACATGTTATATTACAATTTAAAAAGAAATGCAAAGTTCTTGAGGGGGACATCTTTCTTCATTTTACCTTGCTCACTAAATTACGATTAAATACCTACATAATCAGGTGTCATGGATATGGAGTGTAACCCTGTCCAGAAAATATCTTCAAGCCATATTTTGAGGCAGCATTTGGCCCCATGTGGCAGCATGTAGCCCCTCTCTTGCTTTGACACAATTGATTGCAGCACTGCCTGCTTGTCCTTTGGGACCGAAATAGGGATTGGGTATCAAGGCCACTTGAATACTAATGAAATTCTGAGAAATGTATTGCTGACTGTTGTGTCCTAATTAAAGGGAGCTGCATGAGTGTGGTGAGGAGCTTGTTGGTCCGCAAGGACTCTGTTAATCAGAAGTCTCCTTCGGTGTGAATTAACAATAGATTGCATTGAATTACCTGGGCAGGGGAATTGATGATGGACCCGGGAAGGGATGTTCCTCTCTTTATGCACGTTCCCTGGTGTGAAAATAATGATCTGTCTCCCTCCCTGACTGCACAGGTCTACAAAATCAAGGAAAAAATAAGTCATCGATGACTGTGAAGCGCATTCACACATATATATGATGCATGTCTGAGTTGTTAGCAGTATATGAAGAGATAAATAAGAATTATGTCTAAAGATAAGAGATTTGTGCATCAGACTGGCAGGTGCATTGTGAGAATCGCCCAGTCACAGCATGAGTGGTGCAACCCACAATGCACAGCAGTGGCAGGCATGCAGCCAGCACTAATTCTTGGGGCTTTTGATACCTGATGTTGTAGTATTGTGCTAAACTCAGCTGCACCATAATTGGGAACCCCCTCCACTTGCTGCATTACTTCATCAATGCACTGCTGCCTTAATGCAAATTAGACAGATTTAACACCTGTCAAAAGAGATGGCATGGAAGTTTATGCACTCATTTATCTGACAAAGACTGATACACCAAAATTCATATACAGTAGATAAATATGAAATAGTTACTTAGTGAAGTGACAAAATGCAGTTCAGTTAACATCTCAGAAAAGCAGTCATTTTGCATTTTTATTTTATAAGTGTAACAGTGTCTTTTAGCAGTCTGATAAAATTTCAAGTAAAAAAGAGGAGTTGACATTTGTGTTGAAGGTCAAGCTGTACATAAGTAAACATGCAGGTATTAAAAATACTATTGATTTAAGGATTGAATCATTTTGCAGTGATTAATATGTTTCTAGCATGTTGTAGGTTTGGCATCAATTCTTTTCATCCTAACTGATGCAGTTTAGCTTTGTAGCTTTTTATTTCTCAAACAACCATGTTGGAAGACGTACCCCTGTCCATATTCCAGAATGACAATGCCAGGATTCATCGGCTCGAAGCGGGATTCAGTGAGCATGAGGAATCATTTTTACAAATGGATTGGCCACCAGATAGTCATGAACCGCGACTTTCTAGAAAAGTTACCAGAAAAGTTACCACAGGGATAACTGGCTTGTGGCGGCCAAGCTTTTATAGTGACATCGCTTTTTGATTCTTTGATGTCAGCTCTTCGTATCATTGTGAAGCAGAATTCACCCAGGTGCCAGATTCCCCCCCGGAAGTCCAAGGCAAGGATGCCAAAACCTAAGTCGATGAGGGGTGACCAGTGGTAAATCCCTGGTGGGGTGACCAGTGGCTTGGTTCCCTGAGAGGTTGCGGATGGCCAAGGTAACCTGAGGGCTTAAGTGGTGATCCCAGGAGGTGGTGGGGGTGACCAGTGGCTTGGTTCCCTGTGGAGCTTGCGGAGTGCTGAGTCAGTAACCTGAGCTTAAGTGTTGGATCCATGCCGGGTTGAGAGGGGTGGGAACCTGAGGGTTCGCCTGGTGCATGGGAGGGGGTCCCTGAGACTTTCCACTGAAAGTCTTTTCAAGAAGTTGTGAAACATGCTCCGTTAGGAAGGGCTTGATCTTCCTGCTGTTGTGCAATCCAAACCTGGATGTTTTTGCTATGTGGTCTTTGAATGTCAACTGATCATCATAGATTACACCAGTATTTCTGACTGAACTCAATGGGATAATTGTTGACCAAAGCTGGATGGTAAAATTGTGCTGTATAGTCCAATTGGCAGAGAAGAAGAGAAGCTCAGTCTTTCCCAGGTTGAGCTGCAGGTGATGTTCTTTCATCCATGCCGAGATGTCTGCCAGGCAGTCTGAGTTCCATGTAGCTATCATTGAATCTTCTGGTTGAAATGAAAAGTAGAGCTGTGTGTCATCAGAATCGCAATGATAGTAGGAGAAATTATTATTGGATACCAATATGGAGAAAAGGAGGGGTCTAAGGATTGATCCCTGAGGAACCTCCATGACTAGTTGATGTTCTTTGTATACCTTCCCCCTCCAGGCAACCCTGAAAGACCTTCCCGAGAGGCTAAGATTCAAACCAGTGAAGTGCATTTCCTGTGTTGTCCAGAGATGAGAGGATGGATAAAAGGTTCTGATAATTGATGATGTGAAAACTGGCAGATAAATCTAGCAGAATGAGAACTGATGATTTAGAATCAGCTTTCACAGTCCACAGGGCTTCAGTAACCAACAGTATTGCAGTTTTAGTTGCCCCTTCACCAGGAGTTTTGGTTGACAGGTGATCTGACAAATCACAAGGCAGAATCTGCCATTTTGTCCAACAAACAAACCAGACAGCAGAGTAGATTAACATTGAACTTGAAAAATGGTGTGTATTGACAGATTTCTGCAGTTGAAAATGATGTTCACTCATGTTTATTTTGCGCTATAACTAGTAAAGAGGAAGAAATGATCGGTTCATGTGCCACTTGAACTAAGGCGCTACAGCGATCGGTCACAAAACATGGCGACACTTTGTTTCATACCAAAAAGTAATCTGCTCCTGTCTTCTCTGTCGGCACGCTGTCAGTGTCCTTTTTGCTCCACGATTTTATTTTTCACTGCGTGGTAACATAATGTGTAGTTTGAGTGCGGCAGGGCTTGTTGGACATAACAACAGTAACTAAGGGGGGCAATTTAGAAACCTGATTGATTAACATCCAGCTAGTTATTCTGTGAAAGGAAAGATGATGCCTGGTTAAAAACAACTTGTTCAAGTGTTTTTGCTATGAATGGGAGGAGAGAGACAGGTCTGTATCTTTCTACAACTGAAGAAGTGTTTAATGTTGGTTTTTCTAAGCAGCAGGGTTACCTGAGCCTGCTTAAATGTGGTGGGGAAAATGCTTGAGAGAAGAGATGTAATGATGATGTGTGTGAGTGCTGGTAGAAGTGTAGGAGAGATGGTTTGCAGAAGGTGGGAGGGGATAGGGTGTAGAGGGCATGTTGTAGGATGACTTGAGAGGGAGAAGTTTTAGATACTTCTGCCTCTGTAAGAGGAGAGAAGGAGCACATGATATTGTAGGCTGTGGATGTTGTTGTTCTGAGTTCCTCTGTGTGCTAAAAACTGACTGGTTGTAGTTTTGTATGTGAAGAAACTGGCTTTAGAAGTTATCCACTGTTAAAGAGTAGCGGAGAGGGCAGAGGAGGGAGTTGAATATTTTGAAGACTTTGCATGTGTTTGAAGTACTGTTGATCTTGTTGTGAAAATATAAAGTTTTGGAAGTGTGGACCTTGACAGAAAAAGATGAAAGCAGAGACTGATACATACTCAGGTCAGCTGGAGTGTTTGATTTGTGCCATTATCTCTCTGTAGCCCCAAGTTTAGACCGATATATATCACTATATATAACCTAGCAAGGTTGCAAGGCCCAGTGTGAGTTGGTAGATGTGAGGCCCGCCACCTCCCCTTTGTGTATGCAAAGTCATCAAATAATTGTATAATTATTAAGTTGAACTGAATTTAAGTTCTGATTCAGCTGAGTTTACTAGTAATGCTCTTCCTATTTTATTCCCTTCAGAGCTTGTCGTGATCTGCCCTGTGAGAGGGATACTGTACATTCATAGTCAGCTTCAAAAACTGTAGTTTGTCAGGAGCATCATGAGGGAGTTTCCTTTGCCATGTGGTTGCACATAAGCCTAAAAATCACCATTTGAAAATGCAAGTGTCAACTGGAGTAGTTGAAAGCCCACCGCCACTACTCCGGTGCAGTGAAAATACACTCTCTGGAGTGATGATTTATGTTTTACCATATGGCAGTCTGATGGACAAATCTGGGTTTGGCAGATGTCAGATAAACACTACATGCCTGAGTGGCTAAAACCAACTGGAAATAATTATAATAATAGATTCAGTCTGTTCAAGTGTCTTAATGTTGCTAAAGGGAAATCTTTTCTAGATGCATTTCCAAATTGGTGACAATATTTTGTGGATAACCCCTTTGATTTGAGGGTTGAGTTGTATTTGGTAGCACTTTATTTTAAGGTTTCCTTACACGTTCATGTACTTGCTATTATAATAACAATAAATTATGCCTAATTACATGCAAGTAACCCTAAGCCAAACGCTAATCTAACCCTAACCATATAGTAAGTACATGTACAGTAGTTAAATAATATTACATAGTACTTAAATGTATAATTACACTGTAACAAAGACACCTTAAAATAAAATGTGAACCCTTGTATAAAAAGTAACAGTTCAACAATAAATTAATAATGTTTTGCAGATTGTAAATTGAATCAATTTACTCTCTCCCCAAATTTTCACACCCCCTAACATAGATTGTAAATTGAATCAATTTACTCTCTCCCCAAATTTTCACACCCCTTGTTGCTGGTATTGTTAATAAATAGATGAATAAAAATAATACATGAATAACTCATTGTCAAATCTAAAGATTTAATTACATTTATTTATCAATTAATTAATTTTAATTATTTTTAATTTATTTATTGTGAGTGCCACATGTAATCAATTATCATCAATTATCAATTAATTAATTAAAAAAAAAAGTAAAAGTACATTAAAATACATTTTCAATTTACATTTTTTAAATAAAAAAAGGCATATTTTCATAGTGTTTTATCTGATTAAGGTTTAAGGAGAATTTTTATTATTACTATCATCATCACATTTTAAATTGACATTTGTTTGTTTGTTTATTAATAAGATTCATCATCATCATCATCACCATCATCATTACTATTATTATTATGAATGTACTATTATGACTATTGTTATCATCATCATCACATTTTAAATGGAGATTTGCTTGATTTTAGAGCATTGGCCAAATGGTTTTCTTTTTTTTATTTGTCAGTTGAGTTAAAACACCATTGGTTAATTTGCATGTGTGGGAGCACAGATTAACTCTCCTTTCTGAAATGCTGCATTTAGGTTAGTAAGGAAAAGGTAAAACAAATACTGAGACAAATTTGAACTCTTCTGCAGATCACCCAACATCAGTGTCAGCCTCACCTTTGCTACTGTATCTGCAGAAATGCTCCAGTATTTGAAAGCAGGGAAGAGGGAAGCATTGCTACAGCAGCAAAAGGAGGCTGACCGTATAATACCCCCTAATTTGGATTAATATGAATGAATGTATATTGTCCCTCCTTCTAAACAACAAAATAACAACCTTCTGTGAATCTGCATTAAGACTGTAGTCCGTATTGGTGATGGTTCTGACAAAACTAACCTGACCTGATGTTTCATTCTTGAACCCTAATTCTCTGTTGCCTTGGACACAGCGCTCACACTTCACTACCTCGGCTGACCCACGCTGATGCTGCGGCCTAATAATTTCTCAAAATACAGATGGCATTCATTTGATAAACACAGTAAGGCAAATGAAGTCTGTATGTCAGCAGCCTTTGACTCACTGTCTCCTTTGAGCCAAAATCTCTCTGTCTTTCATCTGTTAGATACCGCACATTCGCACTGAATTACAGCTGAACCTACTTTGGTAAATGCCAGGCATGCCAGGGCTGAAATGTCAGAGTAATAGGTAGGTTCGCAAGCACAATGTGTTCAGAGTGTGAGTGAGCATATGTGAGGGAGGGTTCAAATGTACAGTACTCAAGGTGTGAAAATGCCTTAAAGGTTATGCTTCTGAAAGGTTAGGCCACAAAACTGCATCTGTGATGTGAAAAATTGAGAAATGTAAATTTTTGCCAGCAGGGTAATACTTTTATGAAAAAAGTGTGATTACTGTCCAGAAGGTTTTCCTTACAGTATATAAAGCACAAATGTGACCTTGGACCACAAAACCAGTCTTAAGTCGCTGGGGTTTTATTTTTTAGCAATAGCAAAACAAAAAAAAACATTGTATGGGTCAAAATTATTGATTTTTCTTTTATGCCAAAAATCATTAGGATGTTAAGTAAAGATCAAGTTCCATGAAGATATTTTGTACATTTCCTGCCGTAAATATATAAAAACTTAATTTTTGATTAGTAATATGCCTTGTTAAGAATTCATTTGGACAATTTCAAAGCCGATTTTCTCAGTATTTAGATTTTTTTTTTTTTTTGCACCCTCAGATTCAAGAATATTCAAATAGTTGTATCTCGGCCAAATATTGTCCTATCCTAACAAACCATACATCAGTGGAAAGCTTATTTATTCAGAATATTCAGATATTAGAAGAATTGACATTTAAGACTGGTTTTGTGGTCCAGGGTCACAAATGTTGTTTTAAAAATGCTGATGTCCTTTTTCTACAATTGTCATAGTTGATTGTCTTTAAAAAGGGATAGTTCACCCAAAAATCAAAAAATTCTATCATTAATTACTTACCCTCATGTCGTTCCAAACCCGTAAGACCTTTGTACATCTTCGGAACACAAATTAAGATATTTTTGATGAAATCCAAGATCTCTCAGACCCTGCATAGACAGCAAGGTTACTACTGTACCACGATCAAGGTCCAGAAACATAGCAAGGACATCGGTAAAATAGTCCATGTGACATCAGGGGTTCAACCGCAATTTTACGAAGCTACGAGAATACTTTTTGTTTGCAAAGAAAACAAAAATTACAACTTTATTCAACAACTTTTCTCCTCCTCATTCTGTCTGCAGCGACGTGCTGCCATTATGGGGAGAGTATCACAACGAATGCCTTGCTTCTGCATCATATAAACGATGCTTGCGCGTGCTGATGCATGTGCGTGTTACATAAGCAGCGGCACCATATGTAGCAATATATTTGCTATATGTACTATATAGCAAATCTTAAAAGCTTGAATTGCTTTAATCATTGCAAAATGGAAACTATAGTATCTCCCAACTCTATTCTGCTAAATGTGACCATAAGGCATGAGCATATTGATAGATTATCATACTGTTATTACACATATTAATATACATATTGACATACTGCCTCAAAACAATCTGTATTGTGAAGAGTGTTATACAAATAAATTTGAATTGACTTGACTTTAATAGCAATAAATAAATAAATAAATATGAAGGACTCCAAATACAATGTGAATGTAGCCTTTAAAACAATTTCTATTAACTATTTAAATACATATCACTGTAAAAAAAAAAAAAAAAAAAAAAAAAAAAAAATCCCATTACTCAAACATAAAACCTTTTGCTGTTTATTTGCTGTCTTAAATTTTTTAAGTAAAATCAAATTGGCTGTGCATGTAATTTTATCTTATATAATATTATATGGATTTTAAATACAGAAAATATGATTGATATGACTCCTTTTTTTTTAGTAAATCTTTATTTTGTGATTTATAAAATATTTTGAACTTTTATTTTGACTTTGAATTTACTGTAAGTCAAATAGTAATCAAGCATAGTGTTAGTTCTGGCAGGTCAGGAGAGTCACACGTGCATCAGCTGACTCTCAGCTGATCCACATCTACCTATAGGAATAAGACACCTATCTCAGCATTCATACAGTATATAAGGTCCTTCAGTATTATCAGCAGCTTTCGCATTGCTCAATAGCTAATTACCCTTCTCCATCCCCATCTCCTCCTCTCATCCAGTCAAGATTTGGATTTCTGATTCTCTTTTGAATCAGGCTAATCTCTAAAATGTGTACATTAAATGATTTAACATTTATGATATCTGCAATACATTTATGTCAGTTCTGTTCTCTATACCCTAAGGGGTTATCACTGCTCTCCCTGCTCTTATCCATGCAAGGCTGCATGGATGCGCAGAGAGTTCTTTCTCAGAACAGAACCATACTTGCAATCCAAACCTGTATGCTAATTGTCAATCACCATTGACATAGTCATCATGACAGAAAGTCTTTATGTTGATAAAATAGATATTAATTGAAAAGTGCAAAAATAGGGCGTAAAAAATATTGATTATTAATGAAGTAGCTTATACTGTTAATGGTACTGCAGTAAAATGTCTTTTGTGCTCTTTTAGCTCATACGATCTCATTTTATGTTTACACAGTATTTATAAGTAATTGGTTGCTATGTGTATGAAGCTCTGCAGTTTTGCACTTGGGTTTCTTTGAAGAGCTTATAATTTACATCTTCAATTCAGATGAAGAATGAGTCATTACTGTGCTTTTTTTGTTTTGTTATAAATTCACTGCTACATATGCAGGGAGAATACAGTCAGATTATACACATATTAGGGAAACCAATGTTTTTGCTTAAATGAAGGGCAATGCTTATGCAACCTTGTGCCAGTATGGTGCTTGAAAGTCTCCAACGCTATTGTGTGGATATGTGATAAAGCAGTAAATATTCAAAAAAAAAAAAAAAAAATTCACAACAAAGCTCCAATTCCTTAGTTGGATTAAAACGTTGCAATACCCACACAGACAAATCCACCAGTTTACCACTTTGCATTATTTCATCACAACTTTACATAAGAAAGCCTTAGAATCCACCCTAAGGGTCTGCAGTGCTTGGGGAATCAAAAGAAGACCATTCGAAGAGTGTAATTAGATATTTCTCAAAGGTACATCCTCTGAGAAAATCTTCCCTTGGTCTGTGTGGGAGTCATAGCAGACAGAGCACACACCTTTAAATGTGCATCTTGAAATAAATATGGCAGGGTAACTGGGGAGTAACTCCAGGTAATGTGCTGCTTTAATATCAACCAACTCATCTTGAACGGGTTTAAATGAAAGCTGTTAAACACTTGATTAACCTTTCTTTAAAAGTTAAAAAACATCTATGTCAATTTTTATCTTTGCTTGATAATTTAAATAACATTAAAGACTTCGTTATATACTGTATGATTTCAGATTGAATGATTTCAGTGAATTAGATATCTATCTATCTATCTATCTATCTATCTATCCTATCTATCATCTATCTATCTATCTATCTACTCTATCTATCTATCATCTATCTATCTGTCTTTGTCTGTCTGTCTGTCTGTCTTTTTTTTTTTTTTTTTTTTTTTATATTGTTGGTTTGTTTGTTATTGTTAGTTAAATATAAATAAATAATATAATATTATTATGATGTAATGTTTTATAGTTTTATTTTATTACTCGTTTTCATTTAGTCTAACTTGATACTAATAAGGTATTAAATAACTAAAAACTAAATTAATCTTAAAAAAAACTATGTAGACATCATAAAAATGTCTAATTAAAAATGCCCCAAAACCCCACAAAATTATTAAAATCAACTATATCAACGATAAATAAATAATAAACAATCAGGATATAAATGAAAAAAAACTACAATAGTATCTCAATGAAACGGAAAATAACACTTGTAAGTATATAATAAATGTACTTTTCAGAGGAAATCTATTTTACTGCAATTCAACAATAGTGGAATTAGTATTTTACATTAATGACACTTCGGAATTTATAAAAACATAATACAAATTGTATAAGCGTTTGTTTCACAGTTTTTAAAGTGCAGCTGCTGTATATCAGGTTCTTCTTTGTGTTCTTAGCAACTTCTACACTTCTGTTAACTATCCTCCCTTGACTGCAAAGTGCTTGGCAAACAAGCTGTCAGCTAACGCAGCCTACCCTACCCACATTTGCATGTCAGATTATCATTCTCAAGACTAAGTTGCTTGTTGTCTTAGACAGGGCAGGGTCTCTTGTGGGGTAATGCAACGTGGCTGGGAGCAGTTGTTTCACCATACAAATTGCAAACAACCAGAGGATGACTAGAAGAAGGATGAGGTCTGGGTCTATCATGGGATGAATTATTCTGTTTGTGTTGACTCTTTAAGCAGATGAGCAGAAACTATGACTGATGCTATATGTAACTGCATGTGTTGCTGCAGAAGAGAAGATGAACAGCATTCATAGCAGAGAGGGAATCATTGTGAACGCTTTTGGGTTTTTTGCTTATTTATTCAGAAAATATGCATAGTAAAGTGTTTTAGCAGTGTCATTATAAACCATTGTTAATGGCATTTAACATTTCATAAGATAAACACAGTAACATGTTAAAAAAATGACCAGAAAAATGAGAACCTTGTGTTAATTAATATGTTTTTTTATGTGCAAAATAATGGTCCAGTACACATCATTCATACAGTACACATCATAAATCATAGGTCACACTCGATGGACATCAGACTATATGTAACACACAACAGCAAGCGTTTGATCTTTTTTTTTTTTTTTTGCAAGTTCTGAATTTTATATCTCACCAATTATGAGTTTTTCCCTATGCTGAATTCTGAATTTGCCACAACATAAAAAAGTAATTGCAACTTTTTTTCTCATAAACATGTCTTTTTGCATTTCTGATAAAAATCTAGAGTCAGAATTGCAAGATTAAAAGTTCATAATTGTGAGGTAAAAATTCACAATTACCCTTTTCCCCATGGCAGAAGAAACAAAATTTTATACTGTATTATTTTACAACACTCAAAATATATTTTCTTTAAATCATTTGTATAATGCTTCATAAAGGTATACATCAATGGTAAATTTTAATGCATTTCCATAAATAATTGTAACCAAAGTTAAAATACATTATAGTATATGCAGATTTCCTCATTACAGTATGTCTGAAATTGCTTGTGCGTAATGTCTTTAATGCACACTGTACTCTGTAAAGGTGTAACAAGAATAGCTATAGGTTATTATAATGTATTATAACAGTAGTCTTAGTGTACAACATTCATTACCTGATATCATTAAAAATGCATAATGTAAAAGGCACAGTTAATGCCATTAAAACTACTTTATAATGCATGTATACTGTATAAAGGCTTCAAGCTATTCAAGCTTTCACAGTGTTACTTAAGTAACGTGTTATTAAGTTAATTGCTGTTGATTAAAGTATGCTGCATGTTGTTAGACTGATTCGGACATTTTACTCTATTTCATCCATTGTGGATGATCAGCATGAAATGACATTTCGAGTAGCACGACGACCTTTGAGGATTCAGTGTGAAATTCATTTCTAGTAATAATTCGTCCTGTGGAGGCTTTCAAGGACGTTGTCATAAGCTTTTTTGGGACTCAATACTGTCTTCTACAATTACAAGTCTTCCTATTCACTTTCATTTTTTAACTCAGAATTTATAGCCCAACAATACTTGCTTTCACAATTGCTTATTGATATATGTTGTCCAATATTGAATTCCATAAAACTCTTTTCAATTAATGAAAAAAGTTCTATAAAGTGGGGGGGGGGGGTAGAGTTCTTTTAGATTATTCAAATATTCTTTCACAACAAGGAGAAAAAAAATAAACAACAGGCTCTTTTAACGCGATCAATCTGTCTCTAGCTCGCGCACATACTATTCGATCGAGGGAACTGTAAAAGTGGATTTTGGACCTTATTTTTTAAGAGTGTAAGATTGAAAAATCCAGATTTTAACCGTAGGATTGCTGTAGCACCCGCTTTCATGCAGATTAAACGAAACATCATTTTACCTTTCGACCGTTTGTGGCTAAACTACATACTTGGCTCCTTCCCAGTTTTGTTGGACTTCCCACAGTGAATACACCATTCATTTTAATCCACTCATCCTTCCGACAGTCTATCCAAAGTCCATCGTGATCTGGCATTTACCAGATCACGTAATATATCTAAATGAGCCATTCAAAATATTATTACCCCGTTCTGTTAGAGTGAAAACATCGATCTTAGGTCAACACGTCAGCTGTTTGTAATAGATTTGGAGCATCTGTCCGCGCATAGGCAGAAATGCATGTAGCAATAGGATGGGTTTGATGTTTTATATATGTATGCTCTGTATGGCTCGCAATGAAGGGAGAAAAACCTGCTCGGATATTGTCTGATGCAAGTAATACGACTCTCTGAAGCATGGAAGATGATGAAAATAAGAATTGGATTGTGTTAAAGTTAAGCTTGTATGACCACTAATTCTGCTTCACATGTACTCGTACATATGAAGGATGTCTGTGTTTTTGACTTATACGTATTATCCTAATAATGCCTGGCTTTCGATTAGAAATGTTGCTGCCTTGCTGGAATATGTTAACGAGCTTTTTAAAGTCTCATTACATTGCTGGCTTTTCTGTGAATTATATAATTCATTGCTAATGAATGTAAGTTCAGGAGAGCTGTTAAGTTCCTAAGGGAACTTTGAAGCATTTCATTTTTTAAATAAATAAATTTTGAAAAATTACTTTTTACTTTAACAACATAATGTGTAAATGATGTCTATTTCTTTTATCGTTATGTACTGTATTCTGGTCGGCCCTGCCAGCATATTATTGACCTGACATTTTTTTTTCCTAACTAAAATTCCATTTAGGTGCTTTTGAATTACATATATTACTAAGTTAATGGAGACCAGAGTTGTTTTGTCAGCAGAATGGGAGAGTCATGGATGAGAGTCATAAAACAGCTGATAAAAGCATTATCAATGGGACGGGATTTTGGCCAATGCAACAGTTTAAAGTTAAAATGCCTTAATGATGGATTTGATTTGATTGTTACAGACATACAGCTTTTCCCTTCAGAAGACATTAATTGATGGACTGGAGTCGTCGTGTGGATTACTTTAGGATTATTGTGATGGTTTTATCAGCTGTTTGGACTCTAATTCGGACTGCACCCATTCACTGCAGAGGATCCATTGATGAGCAAGTGATGTAATGCTACATTTCCCCAAATCTGATAATCAACTGATAAACAAACTCAGGCTACCATAGATGGCCTGTAAATTTTGCAAATTTAATTTCTGGGGTGAACCATTCCTTAATGTTTAAGAACAAAAAAAAAACGAATAATATAAAAAAAAAAAACAATGGTTTTATGTTTTTGTAACTGTAATAACCCTGGCTCTTATATGCTTACACCATGGTCATCTACATTCAGTTCTGGGATTGTTCACAGTTGGTTGCAGCTTTTTGTACAAGATCATGCACCAAAATAATGAGTATTTTTTTCTTCTTCTTGATTCATGACACATAAAGGGATTGTTATGAAAGCAATCTGACATAATTTGCTCTTCATTTCAACAAAACTGTTCTATATAATGCTTCATCCCTTTCATTTACCAGTTAGTATTTGTGTTGAGGATTAGAAATGCACAATTGAAAGGGGGCAGTATTGTTTGCTGGGATCAAATAAATGAAATAAAACAAGCGGCGTCAGTGATTTGCGTGCCATAGCTGTCAGTACTCCAGCACAAATTGCCTGTGGCCATCCCTGGCTTTCAGCTGGGTTCACGATCTTCACAGTGCTGTTAAAGCTCTTTGCCATTTATTGAAGGTCAGAATACATGCCATTGTGGTGGGCCATTTATCACTGTTAAAATGCCCAGAGTGGTGAGGACACGTCTCATTCTACCTGTCACTTCCACAGAAGAGAGCCAGCATAGTTCCATATTTAAACATTGTCCTTTTCTCCTCCTTCTGTGCTTGTCGTTTCTTAACTCTCTCTCTCCATTTGAAGGGCCTAACCAAACAACATGATGTTCTGGATGCTCTATTCCCTTTAGTATGTTGGGCCAGCCTGAGAAATATTGCAGTGGAATAATCCCTTTCCATGTGACATTTGCTTCAGGAGGAAGAATCAGTGACAGTGGAGAGAATATGGTGCTGTCTGCAAACCTAAAAATCTTAAAAACAACATGAAAAATGATTGTATTTACATTCTTAATGTTTATGGCTTTTATTCCCAATGGATTTTAACAATAGTTTTTAATGTGTTTTTTTATTATTATTATTATTTGAATATTTAATATTGTTTGAAACATTGCTGCAAAACATTATAAAAGAACTACCCATATCTTTCATGTTCTTTTCTTACGGACCCCCTAAAGGGAACATTGGTGTTGGATCTGTGCAATAATTTGCACAATTCAAGTCAACGATGAACGATACGCTGTAAATGAAATGTCCCCAACTAAGCAAGCCAGAGGCGACAGCGGCAAGGAGCCAAACTCCCATCAGAATGGAGAAAAACCAACCTTGGGAGAAACCCAGGACTCAGTCGGGGGCCAGTTCCCCTAACCAGAAGAAACCAGGCAGCAGTTCAATTCGAGCTGCAGCAAAGTCAGCTTGTGCAGAAGAACTCATCTGTTTCTTGGGGCCTTGTCCCTGTGGTCGTCTGAGACAAGGTTATATATATATAGGTATTATGTTCTCAATTGCAAAACTTTTGCATTCCTTTGAGAAACTTTGCGTTCCCTGTGCAAATTTTTTTGCATCTCTTCCCCCTCCACCCACAACTTTACATTTTGCATCTCTCTCACAAAACTTTTGCTTTCATCTTGAAAATATATTGCCTCCCCTCACCAAAACCTTTGCATTCTCTTGAAAAGATATTTGTGTTCCCTTCACAAAATGTTTGCGGGTCTCTTGCAAAAACAAGTTTAGTTTGGACAAACACTTCCTGTTTGTTAACTTACAGCTTGCAGTGGTTCATAGCTCTGTACAGTATGCTCATAATGGAAGTGACTTCATTGAGTTTTACTTGAACTTGGAAATCAACGTATAGAGAGAAAACATTCAGGTAGTGCTTTGTTCAAGGCCAGGGTTTTTTGGACGATTCGTGAAAAAGTCTTAATGTGGCTTTAATGTTTTAAAACAGGTGACATTGGAGGGACCAAAGTCGGATACCACATACTGATAACATTATTAGGCTAATTATAATAACTTTATTAATAATATTACTATTAATAAAGCAGAATAGCCCAGAATATGAATGCAACGCGGCTCGTGCTGCTAAACTTTTTCTCCCCAATAAGAAGACTGCTTAAGGGAGGCTAATGAAAAAGAAAGGTGATTTTAAAAATACCAAAATCGGTTTCCAGTTTATTTACTCCGCAGCAGAAAGCAGATGTATGCCCTAATGGAATTGTGCAGTCTCTTAGCACATTGCTTTGTCTGTACTTTTTAATAACCATCACTAATTTTTCTTTTTTTTTATCACTGTTTTCTATAAAGCGTAACCGACCGCCGCAATCTTGCCTGTCTCGGCGGGTAGTATGACGGGACGGAAAGTAGCCTTATCGTGCAATTCACATGCCTATGTCAATATCAGCCTATGCTAATCTTCTATGTCGTAAGACCACTGAGGCATTTTTATGAAACCCTGCAAGCTGTAAATAATTCAAGAAGTGTTTGTCTGAACTCACTGATTGTTGTGTAGGAGAGACGCAACACATTAGAAAACTATTGTGTTGCCTCAACCTTGATTTTTTTTTCCCTTTAGGGGTACCGTACTTACTTTCCATCTATTTTTACCCCCAACTTTTCAATGTATTGCGTTTTTCCATAAAAGTATGAGCAGCAAAACTTGTTTTTAAATTGATAAATAAAAGAAAACCATTTGAGCAGCAAATCATCAGGATAATAGATAAAGTGACTGAAGACTGGAGAAATGATGCTGAAAAAAGTTTTTCTTTTCTTTTCCATGTTTTTCCTATCTTTCCACCCTCATGTCATATGATGTGGGCCAAATCAAAGATCATAACAGGACAACTTTGGTCCGTGTTCTCTTCTTTGGGAATGCATGTTGTAATCAATTCCAGAGGGCTTAAAATCCGGTCATACTTACACCTCTCATTGTCAGTGTTCCGTTATACTCTCAAAGCCAATCATATTACTGGAAGTATTGCACAATTTAACATTGACTTTCAGTACATGGCTGTATTTGGGAGTAAACTTATATTGATGCTGAATTTGTATGTAGGCTGCAAATTTTGAGTTCTAACATCCTGTGAGGTCCCTTCGGGGATCAGGAGAATATAATGTAGATTGCATGAGGAATGGAAATAGCTCTTTGAATGTAACTAATGAAAGCCTTTCATTCTTTGGTACATTAGAGACAAATGGTTTGTACAGTTCCTTCAGCGCTATTGTGTATGTAATTAACGAAGTCCATTACACTTTTTTGTTTTTTTTTGTTTTTTTTTTGTCAGAGCTAAGCAGATATTTTGACAGAGTGATTTATGAACATGACTGAAAACATGAACGTGTAGCGAACTTTGTGTCATCATTTATGAACTTTTGCTCCTGTCTAATAGTTGCAGAATGGGTGGTGGTGAGGACGAGGCGGAAGGCCCCCCCTGGGTCAGTCTAGAGTCTAGTCGTTTATTCTGGATCAACAAAAGTAAATATTAAAAGCATTTAATATCTCCCCTTGCATCCCATTCTCACCAACGCACACCCACTTCTGAAGACTTTATGTCTAGCATGTTCACAGAGTGGTGAAATGTTAATCCAGGATGACATTCCAGATTATCGTTTTTCCAATCCACCCTTATCTGCTAACGGTATGTGCTCTCCCAGGTTTAGCTCATCTGACCTGTAGCTTAAACTATTTATAGCTCTGAAAAAAAATCATCAAAACTGAGGGATAGAACAGTTCAATATCGCCCCCCCAACAGTTTTTCTGACCCATCTTCCCTTGCCGGTTCTCCTCGAATTTTTTTTTTTTCCCGTGTGCTTTCCACAGGTGTCTGTTTGCATTGAGACAATTCAGTTTGTAGATTGTAAATCTGAAAGAAAATTTGCATTTTTAGGATTCTTGAGTATAAATTACGACATTACTACAAGTACTGCTCCACAACATATCACTTTGGTCTGCATGCTTGGACCAAACCCGTTATAGTCCCTTATAGTGACTTTTCAAACGAATTTTTTAAGCAATGTTTTTTGAGGTATAACGTGCAGTTGAGTAATTTATGTATGGGATAATCTCGTTAAAGTGTTTACACTGTACTAACAATGAGATGAATTCCCTAGAAGCATTTATTATCTTAGTTAATGTTCCTTTCACCATTTCTAATATATTTTAAAATTATATTATTAAACTAAACTTTCCATTATTATTATTATTTTTAATGTTCCTTTGATCTAACAATGAATACTGTAAACATATGAATTATATATATATAATACGCACTGGACGGCCACTTAACACACCTATTCAATTGCTTCTAAAACAATTGTTGAGCACAGCCAGTCACACATGGGCGGCAACTCGTGATTAGGCATCTAGATGTGGTTGAAGACCACTTCTTAAGTGCAAACTGATAGCTTCAAGAATTGGGGAAAAAGTGGATTTAGTGACTTGAAATGTGTATAATGGTTTGTGGTGCCGGCGGTCCTGGTCTGAGTATTCTCAAAAACTCCTCTGATTGCGTGGGTATTTTTCATGACAACCAGCTCTAGGGGTTTATAAGAGAATGACCGAAAAAGAGAAAATATCCAGTGAGGCGGCAGTTGTGTGGACGAAAATTAATTTGCCTTGTTGATGTCAGAGTCAGAGGAGTATGTGCCGAGACTGGTTAGAGATAATAGAAAGACAACAGTACTCAAATAAACCACTCCTCGTTACAACTAAGGTAAGCATAATAACCATCTTAGACCACACCACACCATTGAACCCTGAAGCAGATGGGACTACAGCAGCAGAAGACCACACAAGAACCCACGTAGTGCCGCTCCTTTTCAGCTCTCAGAACAGGAAACAGAGGCACAATCACATCACACAGGCTGACCAAAATTGGACAAAAGAGTCGATTTCTTCTGGCTACATTCAGATGGAGGGTCATAATTTTGGCATAAAGAACATGAAAGAGCGCATGGATCCCATCCTGCCCTTTGGTTCAACTGTTCAGTCTGGTGGTGTTGTAATGGTGTGGGGGAAGTTTTTCCTTGGCACACTTGGGCCCCTTAGTATACCAATTGAATAGCGGCGTTTAAAAGAGAAAAAACAAAAAAAAAGTCTCAGCCCCTACCTGAGTATTGTTGCTGACGTCTAAGGATAACAGGGCCACGCCCGAGCCAGAGAAGCACAACCCGAAAAAACGGGTGGGCGCGCGGCTGAAACTGCGATGCGA
>NC_056604.1:18074480-18075435 GCF_018340385.1 Cyprinus carpio | reverse complement strand
GTTGTTGGTGCCAGACGGGCTGGTCTGAGTATTTCAAAAACTGCTGATCTGCTGGGATTTTCATGAACAACCATCTCTAGGGTTTAAAGAGAATGGACCGAAAAAGAGAAAATATCCAGTGAGCGGTAGTTGTGTGGACGAAAATGCCTTGTTGATGTCAGAGGTCAGAGGACAAAGGGCAGACTGGTTAGAGATGATAGAAAGGCAACAGTAACTCAAATAACCACTCGTTACAACCAAGGTACGCAGAATACCATCTCTGAAAACACAACACATTGAACCCTGAAACAGATGTACATGTTAGCAGAAGACCACACCGGTGCCGCCCTTTTCAGCTCAGAACAGGAAACAGAGGCTACACCGGGCACAGGCTGACCAAAATTGACAATAGTCGCTGATGAGTCTTGATTTCCTGCAGCATTCAGATGGTAGGAGTCAGGGTTTGGCGTAAAGAACATGAAAGCATGGATCCATCCTGCCTTGTCTCAATAGTTCCAGGCTGCTGGTGGTGTAATGGTGTGGGGAATATTTTCTTGGCACACTTTGGGCTATGGCTATCCAGCTTGAGCATTGTTCAAGCATACAGTCTACCTGAGTATTGTTGCTGACCATGTCCACTCCCTTTTATGTCTACAGTGTACCCATGTCCTCTGATAGCTACTTCCCAGCAGGATAATGCACCATGCGGCTCCAAATCATCACACTGGTTTCTTGAACATGGCTGTGGCTTTGCTTTACTCAAATGGTCTCACAGATGCAGATCTCAATCCAATCGAGCAGCTTTGGGATGTGGTGGAACGGGAGATTCGCATCATGGATGTGCAGCCGACAAATCTGCAGCAACTGCGTGATGCTATCATGTCAATATGAACCAAAATCTCTGAGGAATGTTTTCAACACCTTGCTGAATCTATGCTATGAAGAATTAAGGCAGTGCTGAAGGCAAAAGGGGTCT
>NC_056604.1:18002265-18074438 GCF_018340385.1 Cyprinus carpio | reverse complement strand
AGGCGCCGGGGACGCCCCCCGCCCCCCCCTGTTCTGGGGGCCTGCCTGGTTGGGTGCCGCTGGGGATTTTGAGAGAGATCAGAGAATAAGCGATTCTGCCAGAGTGATGTTAGGAACCTGAGGAAAACTGAACTTGGGATCTAAAATTTGTGTTCATTCTTTATGAAACTTGCTCCTGTTCTATATTTCAGAAATAATGGTAGTGGTGAAGGGAGCGGAAGCCCTGGGTCAGTCTAGAAGTCTAAGTTTTATTCTATTGCCAACAAAAGGTAAGATGAAAAAGGCATTTTAAATCTCCCCGGTGGGAATCCCATTCCCAACGACACACTTCTGAAAGACTTATGTCTAGCATGTCAACAGGAGTGGTGAAATTTTATCCAGGATGACATTCCAGATATCTTTGTTTAATCTCACCCTTATCTGCTAACGTAGTTTCCCGAGGGTTTAAGCTCATCTGACCTGTATGATTAAAATATTTCTGAGCTCTGAAAAAAAAAAAAATCATTCAACTAGGGGAAGAACAGTATAAATCTCTCTCCCGACCAAGCACACAGATTTGTGACACCATCGTTCCCTAGCATGTTCTCTCAGAATTTTTTTGTCTCCATGTGCTTTCACACAGTTGATCTGGATTGCATTGAAAACATTCAGTTTGTAGATTGTAAAATCTGAAAGAAAATTGTTGTGCATTTTAGGGATTCTTAGGTATAAGTACTACAAGTACTACAAGTACTACACAACCAATATCATTTTGAGGTCTGCATGCTAGCCAGTGTGGTTATGAATCCTGACATAGTGACTTTTCATTGAAGTTTTTAAAGCAATGTGTGGTTTGAGGTATAGCTTGAGGTTGGAGTATTTTATGTATGTGAGAATCTCCTACATGTTTAGCTGTATTACTAACTGAAGATGAATTCTAAAGCATTTATTAATCGTCGTTAATGTTAATTTCACCATGTTTACTAAGATAATATTAAAATTATTATTATTACAAACCTAAACTTTCATTATTAATTATATTATTATTTAATGTTCCTGAAGCTAACTCTATTAGATACTGTATATATATATATATATATATATATATATATATATATATATATATATATATATATATATATATATATACTCACTATTCACTTTATACACCTATTCAATTGCTTGCTAAAAACAAATTATTAAATCAGCCAGATGCATGTGGTAGCAACTCAGTGCATTTAGGCATCTAGATGTGAGTGAGGACGACTTGCTTGAAGTTCAAACTGAGCATCAGAAATGGGGAAGAAGAGGATTTACGTGACTTTGAATCTTAGAATAGTTTGTTTGTGTTGAAATGAGGCTGGTCTAGGTATTTTCAAAAAACTCCTGATCTGCTAGGATTTTCATGAACAACCATCTCTAGGGTTGTTTAAAGAGTATGGACAGAAAAAAGAGAAAATATCCATGTGGTAGCAGTTGTGTGGGCGAAAATGTCTTGTTTGATGTCATAGGTCAAGAGGAGAATATAAGGCAGACCCTGTTAGAGATAACTAGAAGGCAACAGTAACTCAAGTAACCACTCGTTACAACGCCAGGTAAGCAGAAGCCATCCCCTATGAACCCCACCCAGCATTGAACCTAACAAGGAAGCAGACTGGACGACAGCAGCAGAATACCACACCTGGTGCAGCTCCGCTTTCAGCTCAGAACAGAGAAACAGGGCATACAATTAAGCACAGGCCCAGCCAATGGATTGAGACAGATAGTGGAAGTTTCTGGTCTGATGAAGTCTTGATGTTCTGGTGTGCCATTCAATGTAGGCGTCAAAATTTGGCATATAAGAACCTGAAAGCATGGATCCATCCTGCCTTTGGTCCAGCTGTTCAGGCTGGTGGTGGTTGTAATGGTGTGGGGGAATGTTTTCGTGGCACATATGGGCCCCTAGTACCAATTGGCCGTCGTTTAAAAGTCAGCCCTACCTGAGAGTATTGTTGCTTTGACCATAATAGCTCCATCCTTTTATGACTTCTGAGTGTACCCATCTTCTGATGTGCTACTTCCATGCAGGATAATGCACCATGTCTTACAAAGCTCAAATCATCTCAGACTGGTTTCTTAGACATGACAATGAGTTTACTTTACTCAAATGGCCTCCATGATCACCCGATCTCAATCCAATAGAGCAGCTTTGGGATGTGTGGTGGAATGGAGATTCGCATCATGGATGTGCAACCCGACAAATCTGCTACCTTCAGCGTAATAGCCTATCATGTCAATATAGACAAAATCTCTATTGAATGTTGTTCAGGAGCCTTGCTAAAGGCAGTGCTGTGAGGCATTAAGGGAGTGGCTGAAGCTTGAGTGCCTACCCGTCCAAGGTGGTACTAATAAAGTGGCCAGTGAGTGTGTGTGTGTATATACAGTATATATATATATATATATATATATACTCTCTCTACCTATATATATATATATATATATATATATATATATAACTCTTCATATATATATATATATATATATATATATTCAGTGTAATGCTAATGTTTACAAAATTTACTAAATACAGTAACAGTATTAGTTAGTATATATTGTAATGTTACTTAATGGATTAAGCTAGCAATGTTAATAATGATTGCCTTGTAAAGTGTTACCAAAAAAAAAAAACATAATAGTACAGAAAAGTACAATAATTTAAATAAAAATATACTTTGTACATGTAAAGTTATAGCACAAACAGATTGATTGTGTGCACAAAATATATGTATATAAGTTAAATATATTGCATTATTAATCATAAAAGATTAAATACTATAAATCAATAATGACAGAATAAATAAACATTTCAATAAAATTTATGGGAAATGCTGCACATCTCAAGCCTTATATTTTCCAGGTGATTATCAGTTCCTTGGTAATATGTTTTCAGGGTTTAGGAGACAAAATGTTAGGTAGCTAGCTAGTGCCACACAAATTCCACTTTGCTTAAAATCAACGTTGATATAACATGAATAATCAAATTCATGGGGAGTTCCAGTTGTTCCGTATAGCTTTACTTCCCTTCTAGTTCTTTGTAATATATGCTCATGGCAACACAACAAAAGTCAAAATAAGTGAAAAGAAAAATTACCTTTCGAGAGGTTAAGGGGTAGATAGAGCCAAAGAAAATTACGATATGTAAATTAGCTTTGATATCCCTGTGAGAAGCCAGCTTTATTATCTGCTGTTTGGCTTTGATGTTTCAACAAACCAGGAGATTCTTAGTCCACCCAGAAGGATGTATTGGTGGTAGATTACATTTTTCATTTTGTTTGTTTCCCAAATCCCTTCACTATAAAGGTTTGTCCCTCAGAAACCCCCCCTCGCTTCTCTAGTTCTTCTTGGTTTTTATCTTCGCATACCGTATTCATATACATGGCCGGTGGAAACTTAGAGTCTGTTATTGTGTTTGCCTCACATGCATCCAGCAAAGATGCTTGAAAGAAGCTCAGAGAGGAGGCTTGACTCACATCTGAGGCCGCCCAGTGCTCCTCATATCATCCTGTCACCATAAATTTCTATCAGGCATCAAGAAAGAGGACTTCTTGTGTCATCACGAGCCTACATCTGGCTTTCTCTCCATGCATACACTTTCTGCTCTCATTTATATAGGCCCTTTTACCTTCCCCTTGACTCCATCAATCCTTATTTTTGCCTTGATTAAATAATTCCTCTCTAGGAGCTCTTCACAACTCCCTCACTGTGATTCAGCATCATTGTACACCACATAATGTTGTTACTTTGATTAGGCTTGCTTTTAGCAAGCTCTCGCGACATCTAATGAACAAAGAGCGACAGGGAATGCTCCACAGTTTGCAGAGATGTTTAAAGGTTCACTATTCACTCTTTTTAACTTTGTGTTCCGTACTTGATTTTCACAATACCATTAAGTTGATTTATACTTATATCTATGGCAACTGCTTTTTGACAGGTGGGTGCTCAAAACTCATGGCTGAGGCTGGACACAATTGTCCCATTTTTTACTGTAGACTAATATTAAAGGATGGCTGGGATTTATTATCTCATTTTGCTCTCCGTTTTTCTAACACTTCTTTCCACTCCCAGCGTCTCATTTCCTCATACTCCATTATTCATAAAGAGATTAGTGCCATATAAAGATGATTTTTATAAGCCTGTCAGGAATCCATGAGGAAGTGCTAGAGTTGAGGAGCCACGCTGTTGCGTCTGTCATCAAAACGTAAGTCGGACGAACATCGAGAAAAAGATTCATTGCCCCTCCCCCCCTACCTTCACTCGTTCAGAAGACTCGCAATCTGATTATTTGAAGTACAACATCACTGCAGTCACAAACACAAAAAGCATAACTGTCTCAGCCACCCGTCTCTGTACTAGGAATGACTTTTGAAGATGCTTCGCTCAGGCCCAGGAAATAAGAGGCCATTTAGCCTCCGCTTTCCCTTACACTGCCTGAATTCATCCCCATTTAGAGAAGCCTTTAACAGGAGTCCAACAGCATATTAATGCAGTATTTATGACTGCCCCATTTGGAAGCCTTCGCAGAGTCCAAAGTGCCCTCATTAGCCCGCTCATTAACACAGGACAAAGAGCAGAGATGTTAATAAAATCCTTAATTGAATTACATTCCTCCCTATGGGAGAAAAAAATGATGAGAGAAAATGGGAGGTTTGGTGCTAAAGTGATTAAATGATTTTAATGATCATAATTCAGTGGCACTTCACTGACGATTTTTCATATAGTAAGAAATGTGTGTTTGGATATAAATAATACATAATAAGTATAATTACAATGAAAAATAACCATGGGGAAATGTAATTGGGCAAACGGAGTGAAAGCAACTGTCATTTTTTTTTTTTTTAACATATTAGAGGCTAATGCTGTCACATCCATCTATAAAAAAATGTTCTCTAATATTCACCAACGTTGCATATATCCATTCAAAAGTATAGTACAAATAGCAATATTGTGAAGTATTAATACAAAAACTCTTCTGTATTGTAGTATAATTTAAAATGTAATATATTCCTTTGATGTAATATACTAATATGCTTGCTGATTTAATGTTCTAAAAGAATATAAAAGTTAAAAAGAAAAGCATTTATTTAAAACAAAGCTTTTTTAACATTATAATTGTCATTATTGTCACTTAATGTGTCCTTGCTGAATAAAAGTTTTAATTGTCTAAAATAAAAACTTTTAAATATACTAGTTCATCAGTTTCCAAAAAAAAAAAAAAATACTATATATATACCTGCCATATATATATATATATATATATATATATATATATATATATATATATATATATATATATACTCTCTCTATAAATAATAACAGCACAACTTTTTCCACATTAATAATAAAAAGAAATGTTTCTTGAGCTGCAGATCAGCATATTAGAATAATTTCTGAAGAATCATGTGACACTGAAGACTGGAGTAATGAAAAATAATAAAAAAAATTGTGTGTGTGTGTGTTTTTCCTGGTTATTATATTTAAATTTTTTCCCCTATCAGGTGTTGATATCATTCAGCTCATGTAAGGCTACCAGATAGTGTTAACCAATTTAGCCAGAGTGAGGGCAGCAAACAGGTGGATCATCATCTGTGGATGATGCAGTCAACATGGGATGCACTTCATCTGCCCTTCTGGACAAAACAGGGACTTATCTTGAGGATCCTGTTTGTGGACGTTCGGCTTTCAGCACCATCATCCCAACAGCCCTCCAAGACCAAACTGACCCAAGCCTATTCCTAGCTTTCTGTATCATCAGTGGATCTGAGGATTTTTCACGACAGATGAAGCCAGCAGCTAGTGTAGAGATTAGGGAAATTCATATCCAACAGCTGCTCCTGCTTACTTCTGGTGCCCTCGAGGATTTGTTCTCTCCCCACTGCTCTTCTCCTGGCCACCTGCTTGACTGCGCCTCTCTAAAGGGCCCCCTCTGTCCAAGCTCCTGGGATTTGCAGATGTACTGATCCTGTATCAGCCTCATCCAGGATGATGTGGAATCTCACTTCTGAACAAGAGGTTGGTAGTAGCTGTCTGGTGCAGTCTTAACAGCCTGGAGCTGAACACTCTTAAAACAGTGGAGATGATAGTGGACTTCAGGGGAGAAACCCCCTGCTCCCCACTCACCATCCATGAACAGCACTGTGGCTGCAGCGGAGTCATTCAGATTCCTGGGAACCACCATATCTCTCAGGGACTGAAGTGGGACAATCTGTGAGTCCATTGTTAAAAAGGCTAGCAACAAAGGGTTGTACTTCAGCAGCCGCCAGCTGAGGAAGTTCAGCCTGCTACAAAACTACTGAAACAGTTCACTTTCGTGCGTCATTGAGAGTCTGTCCTGTGTACTTCAATATCTGTCTGGTTTGGTTCAGCTACAAAAATCAGACATCAAGGAATTCCACAGGAACAGTTCAGACTGCTAGAAAAGGATTCTCCGGTGCTCCCTACCCTACCCTTCAAAGACAACCATCAGAGTAGGGAAAAAAGGAACAAAATCACTCTAGATCCCTCCTCCGTTACCCTATCTTTGAACTTTTTTGCCATCTGGCAGTTTCAGAGCCGCCAAATGCCAGGACAGCCAGGCACAAGAACAGTTCCCAGGCAATCTACCTCATGAACAGTTAAATGTTAATTACACTCATGCAATAAAATATTGCAATATCTTATATTTATTTGCTACCCCTCCATCCAAGTACATCCTGCATCTTACTCAATTCTATTCCATTATCATCTATAGCACATCTGTTTATAACAATTTATTTATTTTTTTAATTTTTTTATGATTTGTCTGTGTTGTTGTCTCTGTGTACTGGGAAGCTTCTGTCACTAAAACAAATTCTTTGTATGCCTTGAGCATACTGGCTAATAAGCTCTTTCTGATTCAGTTCTTCTGATTCTGAATAGCTATTTACCTGATATTTTAGCTCTCCCTATCACCCCCTTGTCATAATCCATTGCTTTTCTGAATCAAGTACAGCTCTATATGTCTCCTAGTTGTTTCTCAGACATATCAAGTAAAATGTAGTTACCAAGCCTCCATTTGTGATCATATGGCACTATTTTGAGAATTTCTCAGTTGGTAGGTGGCTTTGACATAGAAGTCTATATCGTGTTGTTGCTGGAACAAGTTTTTTTTTTTTTTTTTTTACATATTAAGGCTAATCTGTCCACACCATCTAAAAAAAAGGTTCTAATATTCACCAACGTTGCATATATCCATTCAAAAGTTAGTACAAATATCAATCTTGTGAAGTATTAATACAAAAAAACTCTTCTGTATTGTAGGTATATTCTAAAAATGTAATATTCCTTTTGATTCAATATGCCTATAGTGCTGATTTAATTGCCGAATATTTAAATTTTTCCCTATCATTGATATCAGTCAGCTCCTGTGGCTACAGATAGTGTTACCAATTGTGAAATAGACTCAAACAGGTGGGATCATCCTCTGTGGATGATGCCGTCAACCTGTGATTGCACTTCATCCTGCAACAGCCTGGACAAAACAGGGACTATCTGTGAGGATCCTGTTTGTGGACTTTAGTTCGACTTTTCAACACCATCATCCCAACAGCCCTCCAGACCAAACTATTGCTCTCTGTTCCACAGCTCTAACTCATCAGTGGGATACCACTTTTCACAGCAGATAGGCAGCAGCTAGTGTGAATTGGGGAAATTCGTATCCAACAGCTGCTCCACCAACACTGCATTTGCCCCTCAGGGATTTGTTCTCTCCCACTGCTCTTCTCCTGTACTGCTGACTGCACCTCCTAAGACCCAGCCCCTCTGTCCAAGCTCCTGAAGTTTGCAGATGACACTACAGTCATCAACCTCATCCAGGATGGTAGCGCAGTCTGCCCACAGACAAGAGGTTGAGCAGCTAGCTGTCTGGTGCAGTCTTAGACAACCTGGAGCTGAACACTCTTAAAACAGTGGAGATGATAGTGGACTTCAGGAGAAACCCCCCGCACTCCCCCACCACTCACCATCCTAGACAGCACTGTGGCTGCAGTGGAGCTTCATTCAGATTCCTGGGAACCACCATATCTCAGGACCTGAAGTGGACAATCACATTGAGTCCATTGTTAAAAAGGCCCAACAAAGGTTGTATTTTTCCTGTACGGCCAGCGCTTGAGGAAGTTTCAAAAACCTGCACAACATGAGGAGCTACTGAACAACAGTTCTACACGGGCCGTTCAATTGGAGTCATTGGGTCCTAGGTTTGTAACCTTCAAATGAAGTCGTAGTGTTGTGGTGACCATGGATTGGGCGGTTTTTAGCTCCTTACCCTTCGGGAGGAACTTTCAAGGGAAACACAATCAGAAAAAGGACGTACCAGAGGAAAACGGTTCTGCACTGCCTGGAAAGGAATTTAATTGGTGCCTCCCCTGCCCTACCCTTTCAAGGAAAAACAAAAAAAAAATGTATTTATCTCACCAAGGAGTTGAGGGAAAACAAGGAGCTCAGGAAAAAAAAATCCCCTTTTTAGGATCCCTCACATGCCAAGCTTACCCTATCGTGAAAAACCTTTTTGCAATCTTGGGGCCGGCGTTTTCAGAAAAAAAGCCCGTCAAAATTTGGGCCAGGGAAAAAAGCAGGCGCACAAAGGAAAAAAACAGTTTTCTTCCCCCCAAGGCAAATTTATTACCCTCATGAAAAATTCAACAGTGAAATGTTTCCCCTATCTTGCATGAATAAAAAAAAAAAAATGTTTGGCACATATGTCCTTATGTATGTGTTCCCCCTCCATTCGTTAGTTACATCCCTGCATTCTTTAATCAAACATTCTCTTGCATTTAAGCAAAAAATCTATAGCCCATTATGTTTTTAAAAAAACGAACAAATTTAGTTATGAAAAATGTGTTGTTTTTTTTTGGTCTGTTTGTTGTTGTCTTCTGTGTAACTGGCAAGCTTATGGTCACTAAAAAAAACAAAAGTCCTTATATTGGCGCAGCATTACTGGAATAAAAAGCTTCTTTCTGATTCGGAATTCTCTGATTTTCTGAAATAAGCTAATTTACCAACATTATTTTAGCTCTCCTCAATCAACCCCCTTGTTCATTAAAATCCATTTGGCTTTTCTGAAAAAATAAAAGTTACCGGTCTTTATGGGTCTCCTAGGTTGTTTTTACCGCAGGAAAAGATATCCCACGTAAATGTAGTTTGCAAAACACCCATTGCGCACGTCATGGCCTGATTTTGGGGAATTTCCTCAGTGGAAAAAAGGTGGTAAAAAAATTGCTTTTGGGGGACCAACCCAAGCAAAAGGGTCGTAATTAAAAGTGAATGGCTTTGGGGTTTCAGCAGGGTAACATTTGTGTTAATGGGGCCAAAAAACAGAAAACAATTTTTGATATGCCAAAACCAGTAAAAAAGTGATAGTAATAAAAAACTTTTGTACTGTACCGAGAAATTTCTGGCCATCCTTGGGTCCAGAAATTTAGTACGCGGGGGTTTCGTTTTTGGCTTCATTGGTCAATTTGTAAATACAAAATTATCAAAAAAAAAAAAATCCTTCCCTAGACCATTCCGTTTTCATCTACTAACAAATTCCAAAAACCCATTTCAAATATTTAAAAAAATTACCCAAAGATTTTTTTTAGTCACAACTGTAATTTTAATGTTCCAGTTTCTCATTTATAAAAAAAAAAAACAAAAAACTATTAAATTAACCAAACAAATAAACCAAAAAAAACAAAAACTATTAACTATTAAAAAAACAACTAAGTGCCTCCAATAATCTATTAATTTTTGCTGCGCTTATTAAAATGTTAGTATGATTTAGGTTGTTAAACTTTAGGTTAAAATGGATAGGCATTAGGGATGTAAGGAAAAAATTGCGCATGCATAAATATTGCCCACTTAAATTAAAACCAAAACCTAGTCTGTTAATAATAGGCATGGGATTTTTCTAAAGTAAGTAGATTATTGGGGGAAAGGAAAATTGGGTTCCCCTGGTACTGGAAAGTGTTACTGCATTCTTTTGTTGGGATAGTAAGTTGGCCTTCTTTACCTTTTAAACCATTTTCCGTCAACTTTAAAAGCTGCGCATTTTATAAACAAGTAAAAAAAAGTCAGAATAGGTTTTTATTCAAATTAACCATCTTGCGCAAAGGTGAATGCCAACCTTTGTTGTGGTTTGGGGCCACCTTGGCTGGTTGCCTACCCAGCTGGGTTGTAATGAACAGGTGTTCCACTTGACGCTTTCAGAAAAAAAGGGGGGGGGGGACAGCTGTGAGAGGTAATGTTAGCCTTACCTCATTCTTTTTTTTTCTGGCCGTAAGCACCTCTAGGCTGGCATATTCTATTGGAGCAAAATTTACCAGTCTCCTCCTCTTTCGAACTGATTGGCGATTATCAATGTATGCGGGACAGATGTAACCATAGAATTTTTACAGCCTGGTGCTCTGCTAGAGACTTTTCAGTTTTTAAAAGTTGTAGAAAAGCTGGACGAATTTGTAAAAACAAAGAGGACAGGAAGGGGAACAACACAATGTATTGGTTCCCGTCTGCTCTATGGGAGGCACAAACGTCCAGGGGTTACTGTATCAAAGCCCAGTAAAAAAAAAAAACAGGTTTAGTTGGTGTGAAAAGTAAGGAGGATGGAGGTAAGGCTGGGGGGGTGGGGGGGGTTTACAACACGAAAAAAATGGCAGGGGTTGGCGTTTAACAACTAGATTTATGAGGCTAGTGGGGATTGGTGTTCCTTATCCATGTCACTGCGACAATGTTTTTTTTAAAAAATTAATGCAAAGCAGGGAGGGCTCTGTTTTTCTTTCTCCTCTTTTTTTTTTCCTCGTTCACTTTCCAACTTCATTATTTCTGGTACTTGTAATGCATTCAAGCGGTTGGCAATTTGCATTCTCCCACCCACTTAGTTTCTCAACCATAAAAAAAACAAGGCCTGGAGGAAGGACCAATGGGTTATTCAGGCTTGAGGAGTGGCTTGCGCGGCAAGAATTATTGATATTCCGCTCGCAATTTGCTGGGATGGGGTTTATTCTAAACCTCCTAAAAAGTGAATTTATTGCAGCAGGGTTTTAAAAAACATGACAAATTCATTCCTTTACAAAAACATTCATTTTTAGGGAACTCCTGGTTTGTAAGATTTAATTTTTATGGGTTGTTTTCATAGAAAATATTTTTTGTTATTCCTGGTCTATTTTTTAATAAAATTGGAAATGGAAAAAAAAAGTTTAAAATTAATTCCTTATTGAAATTACACTTATTGAAAATGTGCAAGCTTCCAAAACAACCAACAGCATAGTTCTTGCAATATCTTACACACAACACACACACACAGTTCTTTGGCACACACATACACATTTACACACCACACACCAACACACACACACACACACAATATTACTATAATTGCCAGATATTAAGCGGGATAGCTACAAGCCCATTAAAACTGTTTACTGAATTGTATTGGCAAGACTTTACTATTTTATTTTTACCTATTTATGGGTAGGTGTGTGCATATGGTTTTATATAACTAAAACAAAAGAACTACACAGCATTTTTACTTGATTGGTTGTGGGGGATGTTTTTTAAAAACTAAAAAGACCAACTTGATGAGGAGGAACAACATAACATGTCCCAAAAAAAATGAAAATGGAAGAAAAATTTATATGATGGTCCACCTTTTTTAAGGAACAGTGAAAAAGATTTGTCATTTTGAAAAAGTACATACATTTATTATTTAGTAAACATGAAAAGTTAAAAATTTAAAAAAAGGTCTCTTTTGTTGCCTTTTACCCAAAGGGCTAAAACAACAAGTTAAAAAAATTAAACATAAAATACCCGTAAAAGGGACCAGGCCATCTTGTGAAAAAAAGAAAATCAAAACTTCATCTAACAGTTAAAAAAAAGGTTGTTTTTTCTTATAAATACATTTAAAAAAAAAAACTATTATTGATTTCCTGTGCAACTGACCAAAAAGCATGAAGTTTTTATTGGTCATTGCCATTAACTCCAGTTCTTCCAGGGTCCAAACCCATGATTCCCCTTCAGGAAAAAAAATTCATTCTAAATCTGCCTTTTTAAATTTTTTTTGTGTTGTATTATGGTTCAAATGTGTAAAAACATTTGTGGGCTGCTAAATTAATTAACTAAAAATAAAAAACAAGTCCTTTGATTAACAGAAAAACAAAAAAAAAAAAAGGAAACAGGTTTTATTTTGAAAACACAAGGGAAATCTTTAAGACAAAACAGGTTTTAAATTTTTTTTAGATGTTAGAGTTTTTAGGTAAATGCTAAAAAAAAACGTATTAATTTCTTTTAAAAAATGCACCTTACCATCTAAAAAACAAAAACTATAAAAAAATAAAAAATTCCATTGTGGGCGGGAGGCCGAAAAAATGGCCGATTTAAAAGAATTGTTGCGGTTTTACTGAAATAGTTGAAAAAGGGGCAATTTAAAACAGGTCCAACAAAGCGCCTCCCCTGACATGTTTTCTGGGTCCACGGTGGGCACTGAAGCCTACAGCCAAAAAAAAAGTGAAATGGGGCTGGTGCTCTGCATTGTGTAATTCTCTGCTCCACTGAAGACAGACTGGACACTGGATCTGAAGAATGAAAAGCTCACTGCAATGAAACAATAATACAGATTGCTTCTCTTTTTTTTTCATCCTTCAGCTGTGGATATATGTCCACTCTTGTGTCTTACTTTGTTGGCTTCCCTGCTCAAATGATTATTGATAAAGCAATCGCTTTCAGAGGACTAACAACAGGAGTCAGAACCAATCTCTTTTATTCAACACTGTGATTGGATTTGTAGGGCCAACACGGCTGTTGAGGATTTATCGAACAGAGCACATGGCAGATATAAGAGATTCTCTTTTCAAGAACCCCAGATTGTAGCATCGTTCAAGTCTGTTCAAGACTTACTATAAAGAATTGTAAACAAAATATGAGAGAAAGAGTTCACAGTACTGCATTTAAATGGAAAAGGGTTCAAACAGTCATCCAGCAGTTTAGGTCCAGTTGTCAGTCGCAGGCTGAGTGAATGAGAGTTTAACATCTGTATTCTCACAACATCTAACTTAGTCAATCCACAATGGTGAATCAATTATGGCTGTTTCAGATAGAGAAGAGAAGGCTTTTAAGAGCTTGATTAAATGTCAACTCTGATTACTTCCCAGCTGACGTATCTATTCCTGTCAAGAGTGGGCATCTGATGCTGATCTGTAGAACAATGGTCTGGTCCCTCACTGCTCTTTATTTTCAGCTGGAGTGGCATTGTGTTTGGTTGGGTTACAGCTGTCGCTCAATGATGCTCCTTTTGACATGTTCAGCAATAGCATTTAGCCTTTAGATCATCTTGAAAATGGAAAAGGTGCATTAGAGTTTGTTCTGCATTTGTGTGGTTGTGACTATAGTAACATGTTTGGGGGGTATAATGACAGATAGAATAGTCTGGGTTCAATACATACACTCTAAAAATGTTTTAACCCAAATGATGGGTTTAGCTTGTTGGGTCATTTTATTGGAATATTATTATTATTTTTTTATTTTTATTTTTTTACCCAGTCAGGTGCTGGGTAGTTTTTCTGTAAATAAGTTGCTGGGTCATTTTTAATGCTGGGTTATTTTTTTCTTCCTAACAGCAGGTTTTTTTTATTTTAATTTTATTTTATTTTTTTATTTCCAGCCTATATTAAGGCAGCAATATAATATTTTTTTAACAATAGCTGACTTAAATAAAACAAACCAACATGTTAGGTAAAAACATTAACCCAACCAGCTGGGTCAAAAATAACTCAGCATGTGTTCTGTCAAATTTTTACCCAGCACTGGGTTGCCAAGTGACCCGAGGGTTATTTGGCAAATAACAAATAAATCATTAGGTTGTTTTTAACCCAGCATTTTTAACCCAGCATTTTTTAAGCTGTATGAACAGTATTTGTGGGATATAATGTTGATTGCCATTAAATAAATAAATTAAAGAAAGAAAGAAATAATGAATAAATAAAATACATAAAATATTCCAACAATAAATTCTTTAAAATATAGGTTTTCTGAATAAGGCAACCTCCAATGGAATAAAAGGTGCAAGTGATATATATACTCTATAAAATAAATCATATAAGTGTTTACTTGTATATAACAAAACACCAAAACCATCTTAATACATCTTCATGTATTTCTTAATTATAGTTGTTTTTGAAATATGTGGTTTCATAGTGTACTGCTGAATGTGCTGACAATCTTTTATGATACCCTAAATTCTTTAACTGTTATTATCTATTGAAGCGGTAATGCCAACTATTGAATATTTCATTGCATAATGATAACAAATAAGTTAATATAATTTAATGATTGCAAGTTTTTGTCCATATTAATATATGGATGATTTAAAAGCTGAAATGGTAAAATTAGTAATTCATAACCAGCACTTTTGTTAAAACTGAAAATGTGTTTTTTTTAAGCTGTTTAAATCATGTTTTACTGTCGTTTTAAGGTTGTCATTGCGCAATTGAGATGTGTAGCAATTCAAATATATTTTTAAATCAAGGCAGAATTTGTTTATTCCCCTCCTCACACTAAATCCATGTTGACTATAATGCATAGCTCGTTTATGGTTTGTGGCTATACTATTTTAATAGTTGAGCTACATTAATTTTATGGATACACCTAAAATAACAACCCTGGGATAATTCTTTTTATTTATTGACATTTAAGAAAAGGAGGGGGGCCACAAGACAAAATACATGTTTGGTCATAATTTGTATTATGCTAAAAATCATGGGTGAGAAAAACAAAAGGTGTGATGTTGTAAAAGGTGTGAACTGTAAACGCTTGTTTTTAACTTGGGCAACTATAGACCATTAAACTATCCCCTAAAGGGCATCTCCAAAATCTACTGGCTCAAAATCTGAGGGGGCATGATTACTTTTTGACATACAAGAGAGTCGCAAAATATATTCTAATTATATGTAAAGCATGCAGCAATGCACCATCACTCGTCATTTTCCATCAAACAGGTCGCTTAAAAGTGTAACTGAATGCTTAAGAATGGAATGTCTTGCAATTGTTGCGAAAAATTCAGTGCACCACAACAAACAAAAATTGCACAACCCGGTTGAAACATGGCATCATTTTGATGTCAGAGGTTCATTTCATCATTCCTCCACTCTCGCCCTCCTTCCTACTTTCCTCTTTCCCTCTGCTCGCTCGTCTTCATCCTGTAGTGTTTGTGGGTAGCATGAAAAGAGCGCTGAGGTCTCTTTGACAGCTGATTTGCTCTACTCGCTGCAGTTGTGCTCCCTTATCTGGCTGCAGCTCAGCAATTCTCATGGAAGTTAAGAAAAAGAAGGAAAGACAGAGAAGCTAGAGACAGGATGAGGAGTCCGAGTGGAGCATATCCTGATCGGTATTGTATTCTACTAAATCTACGACCTCACTGAACTTTTTTCCTAAATCTATTTTCCCAGCTCCTGCACTGATGCTTTTGCCGGCCCCTCACTTTCTTGAACTATCATGATGACTTCTATTAATAGGTGTTTATCTTAAATGGACAAGTTTTAAGTCCGGGCCTAAAAATCATAATAGGAATGTATTAAACAAAAGATTCATTGCAAATAGTGCTACTTGCCAAACCATCCATTGCGTTTGTCTTCTAAACAGCCAACATATTGTTATTGTTTTCAGTGGACCCAGCTACAAGGAGAATTTTTTTGATCGAATTTAGTGAACACACAATTATCCTTTCTATATATCTTTACCACCCCACTCCTGTCTTTGTTCATTACTATTTCGCTCTTAAAACAAAATACAGCATTCAGCCATTGACTTTTTTTACACAAGAGTAAAGCGTTATTTAGTCAAATTAATATAACGATTTGCGTGTACAATGCAATGTAATGGTTTGTTTGACTCCTTTAAGTTCAAATTTTTGCAGGTGGGTGCATTGCAATATTTTTATTAATGTCTTTGCCGCTAAAAAATGAAACAGTTAGTAGTGCATTTTTTGTTCAAATTCAGATTTAGTCGTAGCTTAAGTACATCTTGAAACTACCATAAGCTCATATTAGTTCTATTGATTTTCTTTGCAATACAAGTCATATGTAGTTCTATGAAACTTTGATGTTCGTGTGTATACGTTGTAAATATAATCTCTTGTAATTGAAACTATAATATTGTTAATGAAACTTATAATATGTGTTAAGACCTAATACATGAGATGAATCTATAAAATGCTCCAGGCAATACTTATCGACACTATTTGATTTAACGAATTTACAGCAGAGGGTGTTTCCTTTTTCTAAATGTTTTTCAGTGTATTTTTTTTTGGTCTCCCACTTTAAACTATCCCATGGTGGCTAGAAAAGAGCTTCTTTTTCTTTTTTTTCTTTTTATTTTTCTTTTTTTTCTTTTTTTTCTTGTGGGCTTCTTCTTCTTTCCTTCTCGTTCTTCTCTTCTTCTTCTTCTTTCTTTTTTCCCCACTGGGCTTGAGCAAGTACTTTTAATACTGGACCACTTGTGTGTGTTGAAATGGCCGGACGGAGGTTCAAAACCACGTGCAGCTTCTAAAAATAAAACTTGAAAAAGTAATATGGCTTGATAGACTTTTATGGCAAAAGTCTGTGTGAAAAGTTATAAGAACGTTAATCCTTCAACATCTGTGCAGTAAAATACATTGTGCAATAAAATTATTATGGAAAGGAGATACTGGTGGTTAAAGGATGTTCCACTGTAGCGCAATAACATGCAGTAACGGTCTGGATGTTGTCTGTTTTAAAATTCTGGCGGGTAATTCTTGGATATCGTCTAGCAGTAATGCGATGGAATTGATAGTATGCATAGCGGAAGCATCTTACTAGTATTGATTGCATGTTTTATCCAAGTTCTAAATGTTTTGAAGTATGAATGCGCATCTAACTTCCTGTGTGGAATAGGTCTCCTGTTTCAATGAGCTAGAGCTATGCTCTTCCCAACTTTATGTATTAGGAGCCCAGTGCACCGCCTACGCTTCCTCCACCATTAAGGGTGGGTATGTGTTGGTGCATACTGTAAATTTGACAGTTCATTAGTTGAGCATGATTCCGGTCAGGTGCTGATGTTTTGTGTGATTGACTTTAGACTCGTGTGATAGAACATTAACAGATGTGTTTTGTTTAGAAGCCCTTGGCATGTATTGTTAACAACAGAGTTGGACACTTTTGAATGATTCTTAAAGAGGATAGTCTCCACGGGCCCAGTTCATGGGGTTCAAAACTTTGTCCATTCTGAATGACCGTTTGTGCAGAATGGTGTGTGGTGTGGTGTCGTTTTTTGGTGTCCACACAGAAGAAAGTAAAGTCTACCCGCTATCCACTGTACCAGTAACTGTTTAGATTTTTTGAGGGTGTCAACAATCGCCATTTTAATAAAGATTTGACCTCTAAAACACAACGCCGCCCACCACGATCAAAGGCTCTAATGTTGATGTACGATGACAGTACACATTTCACTCAAGAAAGCAATAAACACATTTGGACTTGGACGAGACATCACATGGCTGTCTAGAAAAAATGATCCTCATTCATAATACTGGGGCTCAGCTTCTCACGACTCATGTCCCTCCTGTGGAGTGCGAGAGCTCAAACAATTGAACAGTCAGCTATATTAAAGACATTCACCCTCACCTTCAATCTGAGTCCATTCATGCAGTCCAGCTTCTCCTCTCTGCTTTCCCAACCGCTGGTATCCATCACCTCTGGTGGGGCTCTGACGAGACTCAAACTTGCTTTTTTTTTATTTTTTTTTTCTTCCTTTGAAAGACACGCAATCTGCTAGGTCCCAGCGAATACTGGATCAAAAAGGTCCACTGCAAGGTCATGTGCAATTAGGATATGTGTTTTGAATACACATGAAAGGACTCCTTCTCTTTTGTAAACATAGGATATTCATTAAAAGTAGAAATGCTTCAATGTGACAGTAAAATTAGTTTTACTATACAAGCAGTCCATGATTATTGATCTAAATATCATAACCCCGTGTAGCTAATGGACTGTAGTTGGTTAAAACACATTCTCCTTTCTCTGTTTGAACATTGGGGGACCTAAGTTTGCTATCTATAAATCAGGGAGGTCGCAAAATGCCAAAGCAGTGTTTGTGTGACCAAGTAGCAATAGCCTAGTTTCACTAAACCTCTGCCAAAGTTCGCCCATCATTGATCCCTTAATACACGTGACCTCATTAAAAAAAACAAAAACAAAAAAAAACTGTTTTGTGCAAGTGGGTGTTAGACACTGATTAAGTCAGTTAAACTTTGCAACGAGTTGTTTTGTCATCCTAATTCTGCAAAGAGTCCTTCTGGTTTGGAAAAGATTGCAATAACAGTGTTTGAACCATTTACAAACACACAATATGTACTACTGAGAGCAAAAAGGCATAACGAAAACCTAGAAAACTACACTACCATTTTAAAGTTTTGGAGGTCAGTGTGATATTAAGCAAGAGAATGAAGATAAACTAAATGTGTTGTTTGTGCCGTGCAAATCATTATAAACCTTTAATTTGTTGTAAAACTGTCAAACTTTTGAACTGACATGCGACATCTGTGAATACTGTTAAATAGTTTTCCCCCCAGGTTGTAATATTTGCGCTTTTGTTTCCCATCCAGCTCATAAGTAAATAAAACCAGCTGTGTGAGACCATGAGAAACAACAAGACATAGTTTGGCATGTGCAGATCGGCAGGGGGACTTGGCATATTCCTAAACAAACAACCAACTTAAACAGCAACTCTTATGTTGTCTTATCTCACAAATGCATAAGGATTCCTAGTGATCCCCTGATCAACACGATTACTGTGCAAAAAAATAATGCAGCTTGTGAGAGGAATCCAACGTGAATGGTAAGATAGTTTTATTGGTCTTGGTCGACTGTAACCAGTTCTTAAAACACGCCTTGGAATCTATCATGTGTCTTGAAACCAGCGTGTCACAAAAAACTCTTGATATGACTAGAGCCTTACCATGGTGTAGTAATAAACACCTCTCAATAATCACCGAATAATGTGCTTCTTGGTTAACAATGAAATCTAGTAAATGAACTATAAATATTAGATTTTAAAAAACTAAAATGGGCACTCGCTGGAATGTTGTTAACACCATAACATTTTTTTGTGGTTGTATGTCGGGTAGGGTGACCTACAAAAATTGCATCTGTCTTGATCTGCCGGATTTCGTAAACTCGCACCAAGAATTCCTGGCCGGCGAGTTCGGGCGTTGTTGCTTTCTATTCCCCTAACAAGTGCAACCATTCAAACCATCGTCTGCCGTTTTTATATATTAGCCTGCGAGGGACTGTTTTCCTTAATCCAGGCTCCCACTGAACTTTCTGACAGCTATCGCCGATATCCTGAGCGCCCACATAACCCCCCCGAGGGGGGCCAGCAACTTATCAAGGTGGCTGGTCATATAAGTTAGAATATCACAACCAAAAAGTTGATTAGTTATATTTATTTATCCATTCCAAAAAGTTGAACTTTGTATATTATAATTCCATTAATTACACACAGACTGAAATAGATTTTCAAATGCTTTTTTCTGATTCTTTTCCTTTTACTTTTGGTGTTATAACTGGCAACGAAGGAAAATCCAAAATTCAGTATCTATGAAAATTAGGAATATAAGTTTAACTTAAGGACCAATACACCAGAAGTGATTTTTTAGGAAACTCTGTTGTGGCCTAAAAACTAAATAAAATCACTACAAAGGCTAAAAAGTCTATAAGAAAAAAAATGCTCATGAAAAGTTATGCAAAACAAGTAGAACATGTAAAAACAAACAGCAATGTAGCACTCAATACTTTAGGTTGTGGGGCTAACTGTACCTACTAGACTTGGTGCTATTCTCCCATTTTTTTTTGTTTTTATCTCTTCTCTTACTTATGGGCTTGTTTTTATTTGGGGCTTTTTGGGTCGTGTTTCTTTGTTTTTTTTGGGGGGGCTTTCCTTTTTTGCCTGAATTACTGCAGCAAATTGCGGCGTGGCATGGAGTTCGATCAGGTCCCTGGGTGGCACGTGCTCAGTGCTATGCGAGACCAGGTTGCTCTGATCGTGGCCGTTCACGCTCTTCTGCATTGTTTGTTGAAGTTCTGGGCATATCGCATCTTCCTCTTCACAATACCCAATATATTTTCCTATTGGGTTAAGGTCAGGCGAGTTTGCTGGTCCAATTAAGAACAAAGGGATACTATGGTCCTTAAACCAGGTACTGGAAGCTTTGGCACTGGGTGCCAAGTCCCTGTTGGAAAATGAAATCTGGCAGTCCTCCATAAAGTTGGTCAGCAAACAGGAAGCATGAAGTGCTCTAAATGTCCCTGGTATATGGCTGCGTTGACCTTGGACCTCATAAAACAACAGTGGACCACACCAAGCAGATGAAATGGCACCGCAAAAACCATCACTGACTGTGGAAACTTTACACTGGGGACCTCAAGCAACGTGGATGTTTTGCCTCTCCATCTCTTTTCCTGCAGACCTGGGACCCCTGATATCCAAGGCAATGCAAAATTTACTTTCATCCGAGCACATAACTTTTGCACTACTCAGCAGCAGTCCAGTCCTTTTGAAGTGAGACCTTATGATGCTGTGCTGTTTGTTCAAGAGGGCTTGACACCAGGAATGCGACAGCTGAAACCCATGTCTTGGGGGGGGCATACGTCTTGTGTAGTGGTTCTTTGAAGGCACTTACTCGCAGCGCAGGTCCCACTGCTTTGGGGAATCTCCCCCCACATTTTTGAATGGGTTTTGTTTTCATAGCCTCCCACCAGGTGCGGTTAATCCCCCCTATTGCCTTTTTTTGTGGGTGTAACACATTGGTTTCTTCACCACAATTCTTTTTCCTTCCCTTTTCTCCTCTCTATTAATTGTGCTTGGACACAGAGCCTTCTGTGAACAGCCAGCATCTTTTTGCAATGGACCTTTTGTGTCTTTGCCCTCCTTGTGCAAGTGTCAATTGTCATCTTTGGACAACTGTCCAATTCAGCAGTCCCTTTTCCCCATGATTCTTCTGTACGCCTACAGAACTAGAACTGAGAAGACCATTTAAAGGCTTTGCAGGGTGTTTTGAGTTAATTAACTGATTAGAGTGTGGCACGCCAGGTGTCTTTTTCAATATTGAACCTTTTCACAGTATTCTTAATTTTCTAAGATACTGAATTTGGGATTTATCCTTAGTTGTACATTTTATAATCACATCAAAATTTAAAGAAATAATCATTTGAAATATAATCGGTCCTGTCGTAATGAATAAATATAATAACAAGGTTTCACACGTTTTTGAATGGAAGGAGTGAAATAAAGTCAACTGGTTGATGTGGATTTCTAATTATATGAACGAGCACGCTTGTAATGTTTTTGTGTCCAATCCCGCCCCGCGTCTCGCTCAAAACATGCGACAAGATTGCAGTATTCTGATTTTTACCGCATCAGGAGCTATACCGATCCAATAGGCAGAGGATTTAATCTCATAACTCTCGTCTTTAATGAGCATAATCGCTGCGTCAACTTTCGCACTTTTTTCGACTCACCGCCGTGCGCTGGTTTAAATGAAGATGCACTAATATTTGTTTCCAATGTCTCAGGATCTGTTTGAGGTTGACAGCAACATCCTCCCAGCATAGTCTCACTTCTTAGTCCATCAATCTCTCCTCCTCAACACCTGTGATCAGTTAAAATCTGGACATCCTGCAGATCCGTGTTGGATGTAGGGTTGTCAATTGTTGGCATTTTTTTTTTTTCATGGAATTGTGACTTTAACTGGCCATATTGTCTTTGGATTTTGATTTTCCCCCCCCCCCATGGTTTACTAGGTTTTTAAATGAGTTGCATAAATGTACACTTTGACTGAAATGCTGGTATTGTGAAACATTTTGCATTCGAGTCGCCTGGCGCACACACAGCTTACTGTGCTAAGATGGTTTAGGTTGGTGTTGAGGAGGGACCGCGGTTAGCACTAAGCTTTTTAGTCATTGTGTTTTATGATCAATAGTTCACCACCAATGACTGTAAACTGATGCATTTTTTAATTACGGAAATAACATTTTGAGTGTTTGCGATATTTTTGGGAATGGGGTGATCTACGTTATGGAGAGGCACTACTAGTTAAACACCCAACCAACCACATTCCCACACCCCCCGCCCTCAGCCGTCACCCACTGTTTTCCTTTTTGGAAAAACGAAATCTGGTACCCCTATATGTGGGAAAATTAACTTTACAAAGCATTGTCTTAAATCAATATTGTTGTATATTATCCAGTATTTCCAGTATATGTATTTTTAAAAGGATAGTGAAACAAAATGAAAATTCGGTCATCTTTTACTCACACTGTCTATATCGGTTTTTCAAAGGTATATGATTTAACTTTCCCAATGTGTTTGGCTATCATTGATTTTTATTGTGTTTTTGTCCCCAAATTTTTTATCTTGGAACTACATTATTTTGGCGAACTCTTTTCCTAAAACGGCCGCTGTTCCACACACAAATGGCTAAATGAATTAATACATTAAATGCAGTATCCTGAAAAAACATTTTTGTGTATTAAAAAAACAAGTACAGATTTGCTACAGTATGTCTCTTGGAGGAGGATTGTTCAGACTTATTTAACTGGAAAACAACAACAACAACTGCAAAGTATGTAATTCATATCCACACAGTCACAATTTTTTGTTTTTGCAGTCTTTGTGCGTTCTAAACAATATGATACACCACAATCTTAGTGACACGCGCTTTAATTGTCTCAATTGCTGCGTGCCAAAAATAATAAACATATTCTGGCATAAATGATACAGCACAGCTGATGGACCTGTGTAATGTTAATATGAATGTGTAGAAATAGGCACTAAAGTGGCCACTTTTAAAAGAGAAACTGTACACACATCTTCATTACATAGTGCTCTGTAGTACCCATATGTGTTTGATTAAGTAATGACGCCACTCTTCGGGACACCTGCGTGTGTGAAAGAAGATAAAGCGTGGTTGACTTAATCCAGGAGACACACACACGTTTTGATCATGGTAAGACCAAGCCCACAGAATAATAAAGCCCTGGCATACTAGTTAGCGTTTTGAAGCTTATCGGTGCAGGCTACCTTTGGGCCGAAATCTAATAGTGTTAAATGTCTCTTTAGCAATAAGAAGCCATAATACTAATACCTTATAAAGAAAACTTAAATACTTTTTAATTTTATTTTTTTTTCATGCAACTGAATGTCATTGGCATTTGCTTGGCGTATTTTCCATGGCAACTTTGTTTTGTCAGCAGCCAATCAGAGATTCTTCCTTGGCATGTACACATAGTCAAGTGAATATTCCATCGCATACCGAGACTCATTTTCACTTGTGTTCCATTTTCTGCTTGCATGTAACATGCACACACACAACACACGCACACACCCACCACACACACACACACCACACTCACACCACACACACAAAGACACACACACACACACACGCACCACACACCCCACACACACACACAAATAGAAACTCTCTCCCGCTATAGAAAGCTTTCCTAAGGTCTGCTCTCTGTCATGTGTTTTTGCAGGAAAGATTTTAGCCTGCCACATAAATCATCTACTCAATGTGGTCTCAGTGGAGGCCCGGCATCTATGCAACACCCACACAAACACTTACCCAAACTCGGTGGGCTGGGGGTCAGAGGTAAGGAGTAGTTCTAGATGTGTTGAACTCTGAATAAAAGTGAATAACAACATGAACTCCTGCTGGACACATAAAAGTGTTCCAGAAATTAATCTGATCTTATATAGTGTGTCCTCATTCGATTCTCAGAACAAATAGATCTGTCAAGTCTGGCTTAACACACATTCTTCAGCTTTTCCTTTTGACGAACATTTCTAGAAAGGTCACTGGATGCTTGGCATCAATTAGGACTACTATCGAAAATACCGACCAATATAACATTAAATAAAGATCACAATGACACAAGGCAACGAAGCTGTCAATGGGTGGTACCCTAGAATATACAAAAGCTTAAGGGTACACATCTTGTATCTTCTTTTCAAATAAATTGGTAACATATTGATTACTTTGAAGTTGCATCTTAGTATATAAAGTGTAATATAGCCTTTTGACTTATCACTCAAACCGAAACGCTAAGTTATAACAGTCACTGGTTATTTAATTGCGATGTATGAAAATTTTACTGAGAAAAAACCCGAACATAAAGATTCGAAAATTTCTAATTACTGTAGACAGAAGAAAGTATTAAATCAGACATTACAAATGGCTTTAAAGAACGGAATACATGTAGCATAAATTTTCATTGTGCATGTAACATTTTCTTACTCTATAGTACCCAAGCAAGAACACTGCTATTCCAAATATCAACACACAGTTGTGATAAATATTTTAGTTTGCACTTTAGTGTAGTGACCCCAATTCTCACTAGTCCACTAGTTGTTTATTATTCATGCATATTATTAATTAACCTCTTGGCTGTTTTATTAGTACTTAACAAAGTAAATAATTCTCCAGGACCACTGTTTCTAGCTCCCTAATTCCTAACCAAGTTCTCAACGCAAACTTAAACAAATACTTTGCTAACTTTAAGAAGCCAGCAATTAGCGGGTATACGTGTAGGCACTAGACAACGGTGTACAGACTGTACATAGATTGGTTTGTTACACACACTAAGCAAAAAGTGTAACTTACACATACACTAGTAACCATAATTCTTTTAAGCATATTAAGTACTAATTAATATAATTAAACGTAAGTGATCGACATTTTATTGCCAACATTATTACGAACATATGTGCCACCACAAATCTACTGAATAAGCAGTGGAGGGAGAAATTTCCGAGTGAAATCAGTTTAGTTCTCTACACTGATTCGACCGAGGGATTCTCATCGGGTAAAATACAAGAAATAACACTATATAAGATTGGTTGTACCACAGGTGGCGAGTTCGTAAGTATCCATGAAGACACATGTGACTCGAATAAAACACAAGATCATTACCAAACAAATAACACAGAATGGGGAAAAAACTGGTTGTGGTACATATCAAATGCACAGATTGGCACTGTGACCGCACGAAGGGACATAACGGGTTGGGAAAAGGTAATGATGGCAAAGCGGACGAATTGGATAGATTAGATCAGCAGGTGGCGAATTATAGGTGACCAATGGCCATGTAATGGTGCTTGGAATATTCAATGTCTCCACATCACTAAAAGACTTGGAGGTGGGCATTCATAACCTTACAATGTCCCTACTGTATGAGTATATACTACTGAATTCCATGTAAACAGGATAGGGCACAAAATTCCACTGGGATACGCCTACGTATCTTCGGATTTTGAAGTGCACCGCCAGGTTGACCATTTCGACGTAGATGGGCGGTAGAGACCTGACGCTGACACCACGGGGCGCCTTTGGGTCACGATGTATATGACAGATAAAAAAATAACGATAGTTTTGTGTCATTATGTTTTGTTCAATGTAACTTTTTTATCAGTCGTGAAGTCCATGTTTATTAAGGAAGAGTTCTCTTTTTTCGTAGAGATTAGGTAATTATGGGTGTGCCTAGTCCAAGAGATGAATAACATGTTCATTATGTAGCCTTATTAAAAGAGCAACTAATGTGGGTTGTTTACAGTAATCTATATTTGTAGATCTCGAATTAAGTGTATAATCCACCCTCGCGGGTTGGCGTGTGGGGGCCCATTGGGCGTGACGAGTAAATCTAGGTTGGTCTCGTGGTGTTGTGACAGCGTGGACAATGGCTGTCTGGGTGGTGGCGAAAATGTGTCGTCTTCTGTGGACATCAATAACGATAATAAACAGGAGCCCACCAGCCAAGATAAAAGATGTCCTGAAGCTAGATCTTGATATTGTGTTTTTTTTACGTATGGTTTCTCTGTGGCTTGGAACTTATCGCCACGGACGACCACCACATTCTTATGGCTGTGCTGTCCTGGTGAAGAGCCACTAGGTAAGAACTCACGTGTCATGCTTGTAAACTGAATCATCCAATCTCTTTGTTTAGGGGGGGGGAGAGAAAGCCGGACAGTTTTGTACATCAGAGGCCGTCTGATGAATGCTAAAGAGAGTTCTATACAGAAAGACAGAAGCAACCGGCATAGCAAATGATTTGGCATTCATGAAACTGCGTAAAGCAACCTGTTATTCCTCATTTTAGCATCAGGTTTAAACATATGCCTTCTCTATAACATCATGCATTAGTGTGTTTGATATCCGCAGGCAATCACAACCAGCAACGCAATAACACTACAGGAGTTATTACGTCGCCACAGTAAACGTATTGCAGATTACCTACCAGACAGTCTGGAAACATGAAGCTTGCTGCAATGAAGACTAGATGAATTATTTTAATGATTACATAGTCATGTTATCCGGCCTACTTCTCCCCATTGTGTATCAGCTGACACCTCAAAAGTTGCGCTTTAAGTATTTTAAATGAGCAACACAATACCTGGCCAGTTTCTCTTCAGTCTTATATCACTCTGCATGACCACAGAATAGCTGTCTGTTGTTATGGCAGCTGAGGTAGGTACGTGTTTCCGTGCCCAGCGGAACAAATGCAGTGTCTGTTTAGGTTCAACAGACATAAGAGACGATTCTTCGTCTTATGTGTTGGCACATGTTGAAGGCATTGGTGGTCCAAATTCTTGGGTTGATAAAAGTGTGGCGTTGGTTTGAGGTGGCGACATCGTAGGTTTCCCTAGGATCGTCTGTCTCTGAGAAAAACTCTTTGTCACACACGTAAGCAAGTGCGCCATTACTCCAAGCCATGTGCATCGTATGATAATAGACACTTTTAAAAAACAATCCGATTCATCCCAACTGAGGTTTTGAAGGTTTCTGCACATCTGTCTGCAACTGGAGTGCTATTAATTTGGAAGGACAGTTCAAGGGCAAGTGGACAAAAGTAGCACTGGTGCAGCACTCCTAATTATGTGGATTTTTAAAAAGAAGATTTTGTTGGCTCCAGTGATTGGCACATATTATTTTGTCATAGCGTATGCAGTTTATTCATGCGCAACACGTAGGATACATGTTTGAGCTCATTTTCTTCTTTCGTTCCCTTTCTCAGTCTGTTTTGATCACAGTTCTGAATATTTAGTTGTCAAAAGTGTCAAGTGAAAAAGCAGTACTGCACCATTTGATAGCTGATGTTCTCTGTTCTACTGTGGGGACCGATATGTACATATGTGATTAATTAAAAGAGTAATTAAAGTGTGAATTGAACCCTCGAGGGAACCATTTTGTTCCAGGCTCTATTGCTTCACCTCACCCCTTTGTTAAAATCACCAGGAAGGGCATCCCACCATTTAATCTTTCTGATCCCATTTGGGAAAATGGTCTAGGAGTCTTTGGTCCCAGCTAGGTAGAACATATCTAATTACATGCTTAAGAGAACAGAGATGTTTGGCCTTTTTTATAATTGTAGAGCTCTATAAAAATATCTTATGGTGGCCAGCAGCATATGTACTCTAATTGTTTTAATAACTGGGATCTGTTACATGCCTGTGCCTATGTAATATAGTAAAATAGCATATCCATAATAACAAATACCAATATATTTTAGTTATTATATGAAATAAAACAACCTACCAAAAATACATTATGATTTCTCTGTGCAAATTTTGCGAGTAAAATCTATTAATTTTCAATGTGAATCTGTGCAATGTGCAAGTGTTCTGAAATGCTGTATGAATATTAAGGGAATACTGTAGTTTACCCAAAAATAAAAAAAAAAGTAGGATACTCACCGTCTTCGGCCATCCAAGATATCGAGATGAGTTTGTTTCTTCATTGAACACATTTGGAGAAATTAAGCAGTATATTTCTTTGCTTGCACGATGAATCCTCTGCAGCATGAATGGAGTGCCGTCGAATGAGAGTCCAAACAGCTGATCAAAATACATCACAATAGTCCCACACGTAATTTCCACATACACTCCAGGCCATCAATTAATTCATTAACATCAATTAATGAAACAAAATGTTGTGTGTTTGTAAGGGACAAATCCTTCATTATGGCGTTATAACCTTAAACAATTGCTTCAATATCCATAATAACTCTTCTTTCGGTGAAAAACCCCATGCACTGTTGTCCCTCTCCGTCACATCAAAATGTGACATATTTGTTTATAATTGTTTTTGGACTGTTTTTGAATTTGAAAGGCATATTTCTCTCCTGAATCAGGAGAGACAACTTTTCACAAGCTTTACAAGATATGATTTGATGGATTGGAATCAATGGCGTCTGTTGAATTATTTGTGGATCACTGCTGATAGTTTTATGAGCTGTTTGTGGACTCTCATTCTGACGGCGCCCATTCCACTTGTAAAGGATCCATATGCAGGAGCCAAGTGATGTAATGGTAAGTTAATTAAAATCTGTTCAATGAAGAAACAAACTCATCTACATCTGGAATGGCCTGAGGGTGAGTGACTTGTTTTCAACAAATGCTTCTTGAGCTAAGTTTATTTATTATTATTTAATGCATTCGATTTTTTTTTCTTGCTTAACTGTAGGGTGAAAAAATCAAGCCTAATTAAAAAAGTTTTATGTTTATTTCAAGATATATTCTCTAAAATAAGTCTCAAATGAATTTGTATCTAGTTTTACATCATTTAATTATCTTTGAGATTTTTTTTTAGAGGAAAACAAGAAAATGCTTATTAAAAACAATTATTTTTGGCACTGAATGTTCATTGGACTAATATTTTAATCATCTGTATCATCTCCTGGAATTGCTCAATTCTCTCATTTAGGCTCTTTAAACAGCGTCTCTCTAGATTTTGGAAAATGATCAGTGACAGAGAAATTTCCATTAGCATTGATCCTTTATCCTGTCCATCTTTTTCATGCTCATTTGATGCTGACCTTTCCAGGCATATTACAGGAAATGATCTGCCAAATCATTAAAGCAAGTGCTTTTATGTACATTTCGTGGTACTCCTCAGCTGAAATATGAAGAAAAAGAAAGTCACAAGAGTAATAGAAAAAAAGGTTTGTTCTTTTTAATGGCTTGGTCTTCCCAGAGCTTTTTCTTTGAAAAGAGAAGCTGTCTTAAAACATTCTCCTCAGAGCAAATTAACTTGCTTTAGGGGGTGATGGACTTTACCTTTATTCAGTGGCATTTGAGGAGAACTTTGAGCTACATTTATTTAGATAAAGATTTTTCTTTTTAACTAGACAGGCAATCTTTCTCATGTTCCTTTTTCTTTTCATCTTCCTTTATACTCTGCTCTTTTGAAAATCCTACAGAGCCAGTGAAAATGGCAAAGTTAAAAAGTAATGCAAACTAAAATTAATGTTCAATTTAAAAGATGAGGCCAGTGTATGGGTGAGCTTGATTCAAGGATTACAGCATTAATAACATTTATGACTCCTTAGACCATTAAATAAGTAGCATATCGTTAAGAAAGTGCTGGGTTTCCATAGGTTTATAGTAATTCATTTGCAGGTTTGTGATTGTGTCATTGTTAACCGGAAAGTCTTCAAAAAAAAAAATAAAAAAACACTATAATTGCCTTTGCCATCAGTAAAATCAAATAAGAGGCGGTGAGAGAGGGATTACCACTTTAACATGCATGAACGAAGGTAGTGAGTGGGAAGACCACAGCAATTTATCAGGCATTAATGACTGGGATGAAAAAGACTCTCCTCTCTGGACTAGAGCAGAAAACCTTCAGCCTGCAGCTATCCATTCTCATTAGTGCAAGCAGACACTTCTGCATCACCACCTTAGTTTCCCAGGGTTCATGACTTTAGCATGTTGTACAAGAGTTTAAAAGAATAGTAAACCCAAAAATGTAAATTAACTGAAAATGTACTCACCCTCAGGCCATTAAATATGCAGATGAGTTTGATTCTTCATCAGAAAAAAAATTGGAGAAATGTAGCATTACATCACTTGCTCACCAATGGATCCATCTGCAGTGAATGGGTGCCATCAGAATGAGAGTCAAAACAGCTAATCAAAACATCACAATAATCCACGAATAATCCACAAGACTCCAGTCCAATCAATCAACATCTTGTGAAGTGAAAAGCTGGCATGTCTGTGGGCTTCAAGCCCATTCAGACTGAACTATCAGAGCATCCTTCGATTTTTGAGACAAGATGATTTTGAATGCAACTCACCATAAATAAATAAATAAGCAAACAATCAAGCAACCTAAAATATTGCATAAAATATTACTGCTTATTTTCAAAGAAGTTGAATTATGTTAATCAACATTAAGAATGTTGAAGCATAAATCTAACATAATGTAATGAGGTTTGTGCTTATATATTCCCCTGAAAGCAAGTCCTTATTATTTTACACATTTTGTTTTTTTTAAGTGAGTGTATTTTTTAACACATTGTTTGCATTGAGCTAATTTGAATACTAATCCCTTATCGCTAATGTTTTAATTATCATGCTGTCTTAGTGGTGCTGCCTCTAAAAAGCGATGCTTGCGCTTTTTTATTAAGTAAGTTTGGTGAATACTGAAGGATTAGTAGTTTTAGATTTGCCAGATTATTGAGTATATTTTTTGAAAGGGAGTTTAAAGCTGCACTGCTGCATCAGCAGTTCAGTCTGTGTATTTCCCACTTGTACTTTCAACATGCAAGCCAGAGTTTCAGTCAGGATTTTCCTTCATGTCAGTGGGGGTTTATCTTAAGGATGAATATTCAACAAAATAACTGTATAAGGAAAAGATTAAAACTGCCAGTGATTCTCTATATGAGAAATAACCTGCAGACAGATAGATAAATACCACCTCCAGTCTGCATTGGCAGAAGGTTTTGTAAATTACCAATGTTCTGTAACAAAATAACGTCTCTAATATTTTGTGATTCCAATTGCATGAAATAATATAATTTATATAAGATAGACAGTCAGACTGATGTGATCTTTGAAGCAATGCAATCTTTGATTCCATAAAAAAAAAATAATAATAAAAAAAAATATATTTTGAAATGACTGCCAATATTCATCATGATGAAACAGCAAAATTCACTGCAGCATGCTTTCTTCTAGGGTTGTATCCTACAGTCAGCAATGCACTTTTTTTATCAAAAAAAAAAAAAAAAAATAAAGGGGATCATGTAGCATATACAGTATATAATAATATATAATTGTTTGCAATTTGGAGTATGTGGCAGAATCATGAAACAGCTGCCTTCAAAAATGCATTTAACTTATGGTAATTCGAAAGTGAGACAGAGTCTAACGATCACCCTTCTTTAGCTCAAGGATAAAGATAACAGTACTCAGAATGCAGTGCTTACCCCGTTTCGTTTCACCACGAAGGCCAACTTCTTCCTGGGAAAGAGGCCAGAATATGGAAACACAGTGGGCAGCAGTCACCAGGTTAGGCCAGAGGAGCTTGTAGTGATTTGTGAATTCATCTTCAACAAAAGTTCCGTAGGTCGGCCAAGTGGAAGGTCCAGTCAGGAGAGTGAAACTAAGACCTGGAGAAATGTTTAAGTTATTCAAAAAGCACATGTTGCTTGTCTTGGCCTCTAAATAAGACTTTTTTGACAACACTCTACAGTGCCCCCCCAAATGTATTTGGACACCAAGCTGTACTTAAAATGTATGAATGTCAATGCATTGTAGTTACCATAGCAAGAGTGATGTTCTAACCATATAAGCAAGGCTGAAATGAAAGGAACAACAAAGTTATGTATTTGCAGTATACAGGCCCACCAATGCACCCCCTTAGCATCAGACGTGGATAATATTATTGACCTAATGCATCATTAATTATGAGGAATATTTTATGGTATCAAAAGAATTAAATCATTTGTTTACTACACAAATATATATATATTTTTTTTATTAGTTCAGTTGATTATATATGTATATATGATCTGGATCAGTACTCCCTCTGACAAAGTCTGGCTTATGGTTTTGTCACTCATATTCAGAAAGGAACATGTGACAAAAACTGTTCATGATTGCGAGTTTGTGACAATGACTTTATATAAATTTGACAAAAAAAGAAAGAACCAAGAAGACACATCATTTGCCCCTTTGGTCTGTTCAACGAAATCAGCTGAATAAATGATGTCAATAACTCACTTGCAAAAGTCGGTCAATTGTATTGTTACTGAAGGAATCAGCATTTGAATGAATCATTTGAATGAATGTTTCAAAACCCACATCACAGTCAGTCAGTTGTTTAGTTGCTTAATAAATCAGCATTTTTTTTTTCTGAATGAATCATTTGAATGAATATTTTAATAACTCGCAGTCAGACAATCAAATTGTGTTTAGTTCCTGAATGATTCAGCATTTTTTGAACTGAATAGGTTGATGTTCACACTAGGTATCACACATTTGCCAGCGTTTGTAAAGAGACACTAAACTGAGGATCACACACACTACCAGACCATGAGTTTGTGTTGCTCTGAACACAAACTCATGTAGAAACATGCACCTTGTTGATAGCATGACAACTGAAAACAATATGTGCTCTAAAATCATCTCAAATGTCAAAAAATCTTTGCTTTTCCTCTGCCTGGATAGTGTCATAATCTGAAGCTAAAATTTGAGTCTGCCTATCATACATTATGGGATTTTCTGTGAAATCTGTTAACTCAAATCTGCAGACTTCCAGTCAGACTGTAAAAAAATGAATTGTATACAGACTGTAAATTGTGGCTAAAATCTGGGCAAAAGACTACTACTCTAGTATGACAATGGAATGTAAACACATCTGTACATGATGTTCAAATCTTTACCATAAAGCACAAGTAAGTGAAATATCTGCTCATTGTGAACACACAATAACCAAAAGTACTGCATGCTGCATGCGAAACCAGGATAGAAGGCCTATCAGAATGAATGCAGCGTGCTTGAGAAAACAGCACTGTACGCACTGACATGTGTTTAGTAAGTGCAACGTTGTGTAACACAAAGTCATTTAAAGTGCACTCCAGTCAAACAGCAGGAGGGCAAATGAACCGGGATCATGGCTAGAGTCGCAACGTTTATTATTAAGCCACACTAAAAGTAAATTAGGTTTTTTTGGGACCCCCCACACAGACCATCAGTGATTGCCCTGACAGCAGGATTCCATAAAATCTTCAGCCTCTGGAGGTGCTTCTGCTGGTGCTCTGGAGCCAGGGCACAGACGAGGGTGGTGTCATGTGCATTATAACCAGAGATACGCATTTTAATCCATTATTGTGGCGCTACCAACATAAAGCTTGTCTGAAACGCTAGACAACTTAATCATGCTGCTTTCTAAGATGCTACTTTTGGCCTAAAACTCGTGTTTGGCCGCATATGTCCTTTGATGTGAAGGAAATCACAGAAAAGCATTGCAAACAAGCAGTAAAAGCAACATACTAACATCATCTCCGCTTAAAACAAATGCTTTTGAGTCTCCAGTGCAGAGTGCTATTAGTGATGTGGGCAGAATTGCTTCCCAAGTAAAGACTCAATGTATTCATTAGGACTCAATGTCAGTCAGGACACTTCTTTGAAGACTGCTACTGTACACACATATATTATGTAAACAAGAACTTTTATTTTGGGTGTGATTAATCGCGATTAATCATTAGACAGCACTAACATGAAACCATTATTTAATGGTTTTAATTGTTAAAAGTTGATGGTTTGTAATGTTTGTGATGGCATTTGTAGTGGAAACCATTAGAATTTCTGTGATGGTTTCTATTGTTTTTTTTCAGCAGGTCACCATGGGGTTTTGTGATGTTATTTGCCATAAAATGCGACAGGATTGCTGTAATATTGTGAGATAGTAGCGGCTGTTTGTAGTTTTGGAGGGCCTATTTTGGAGAATATCCAGGGCCGTTATTTACTCCCAGTCAGTCCCTGCTGACACCCTTATTTTAAAAAAATGCACGAGAGAAGTAGCAATGTCTGATTTGCTTCAAATTATTAAAACAGAACTCTTTTTTTTATCTGTCTGGGGTATGTTTACCAAAAGCAAATATGGTCGCAAGTTTTGTCATTACTAATAGAGTGAGAAGTAGCAATGTCTGATTTGCTTCAAAACAATGGTTTTGTGAAATACACCGTTCTGATTATGATCATTCACATAAGACCTGATACAGCTCTCATGTTCAGCTCATTTGCTAAACTCTTTTGAGCACTAGATTACCTGTGAAAAAATGATTTACTTTCATGCAAAGAACAGAGCTAAAAGTTATGGTTTCCAAAGTTTACAGTCTTCAATATTTCATATACAGTGTTCCACAGAAGAAAGCAAGTCACACAGGTTTCGAACGACATGAGGGTGAGTAAATGATGGCAGATCTCATTTTGTGGAGAGCTATTTCTTTAAACACACTCCCCTTTTCCTTTAAAACATACAAATGACCCTGATTCTCGAGTACTTTTTCTGATGTTATCTCTTCATTTTTTTTCCCTTGGGTGTGTGATCGTGACACTTTGATTGGTCGGGTGTGTGAGATTTTCTGACAGTCTCCTACATCAGGTGTACCATTTTTATTACAGAGCCCTCGAACCACAAGCATTCAAGTGATCAAATGCTTAAACATGGCAAGTATTTTTAAAGCCATGTCCTCTCAAACACATTTAAAGGTCGTGTTTCAATTGTCTTTGATTGGGAATCTGTCCTTTTAAACAGAAAATCATTAACAGAATGCTGTCGAATCTGAATAGAAACATTGACGCCTTAATTACTAGATATCGAACTCGTCTGTGATAATCACACACAATTGTGCTTGCACACTTCAACAACACTAAAACATGCTTAGGAGCCCCTTCTCTACAACAATCACAGACACTACACTATAATTCTGAAGAACGCTTGTGCCAATCAATCAGATTGGTCTATTATGACTCGGAATCATTTGAAACTTCAAGAGGTTTCCAATTTATTAGGCCTCTCAAGTACTTTTTTTCATCACACCCAAGGTTTTTTTTTTCTCTTCTCGTTATAGCACCATGTCTGATAAGGTTCTCACGGTTTTGTCTTCCATATACACTGCACAAACATAGCACAGTTAAATGTATTGCCACCCACTTTTTCTGCCTTTCGGGTCTGTAAGATGTAAAAAAATACATAAGCATTTGTCATGGGGTGGTGAATGTTTTGTCACATTTTGGGGTAGTTATTAGTGGTGTATTTTGCTGTGCTTGTGACCGGGTAAAATAGGGCGTGACAAGAACGGATTATGCCACCCTCTTTCCCCGCCCCTCGGTCATTCATTTCTCAGAGCCATTGATGATGTGGCTTTTTATATCCCCACAGGGAAGACAACTTTATCAGACTTACTAAGCCGCAAGTGTATTTAATTAGGTAAATGAAATTTAATTGACTACATTAATATTATTTTTTTTTATTCTTGTTCCATTTCAATCAAACAGTTGTTTTTTTTTTTTTTTTTTTTTTTTTTTTTCATTACTGCAAGTGATTTCCAACACTTTTAGAAAAACGTACTATGTCTGTACCCCATGGATCAGATGGTACCTACCATGGTACTGAAATACTTTACCTTATTCCATAGCTTTGGCACTTTCCATTGTACTTTTTATAGATGGCCATGCCTATTCCGTTTGATGCAAAGAAGCATTCCATGTAGAAAAGACAGCTTTACACAGTAAATTTTGAGGACTTAAAAAAAATACTGAGATGGGATTTGTCGTCCACCAAAACAGTTGTCACAATCTCAACTAGATGAGAATAACTAAACTAAATAAGGCAATTGCCACTTTTTTACTCACAAATTCTAAGTTTTATAATCTCAAAATTTGAACTTTGTTTCTCACAATTTCTGAAAAGAGAGTCACAGTTGCAAGATATAAAGTCACAATAACCTTTTTAAATTTACCACAACATATTTAATGGAGGGCTAGGAAAGTGATAGAATGGAGTTAGTGACTTCAGATTAAATGTGGGGCTCATTAATGGTCCTTCCTTAGACCTCCTGTTGCATAGAGGGGTCTGCCAAGTCACAAAAGCCAGACATCTTTCTGGAAAGACGTCATTACACACAAGAACAGCACATTGCTTATGTTGCGCCACCTACATGATATTGAATGTGGGTGGAGAGAGATGCAAAGAAAAGTAAACAGAAATTTATTTGTGTACATTTTGTAAAATAATTAGATGTTCCTTCTTCAGAGTGAGCACAGGAATGAGTGGTTTTACATTTGTGCCCTTCCAAATAAAATAATTACTGTTATGTCCAATTCTCCAGAAGGCAAAAGCATTGCATTTATTTAAAGACAGCTTTACATAGTAACTTTGAGGAATTAAAAAAAAACTGTATGGACTGAGTCCACCAAAACATTGTCACAATCTAAACTTAGTGATAATGTAAAGCTCTATTCACTGCAGACTTATATGACAGATAAGTATGGAAGCACTGGAATGGAATGAATGAATGATGAATGGAATAAATACTACCGAAACAGAGCATTGCCACTTTTTTACTCACAATTCTAAGTGTATATCCAAAATTTGAATTTTTTTGGTTGTTTCTCACATTCTGAAAAGAATTCACAGTTGCAAGATATAAGTCACAAATACCTTTTAATATTGTTTTGTCTTCCCAGAAATAATAATACAAAACCAGACTTGCCAAGAAGAAAATACAGAGTTTTTTTCTCAGAATGGGCGAAAAACGAAGTTTGCACTGTGCTAGCAGTATGTAGCTTATAAGGCATTATTGTGGATAAGAAGTTCAATTACCTTTTTTATTATTGTAGTAAGATTAATCTATATTATTAATTAGGTATTATTATTATTTTCGTATTATATTTATATTATTAACTCCCATGGATGGAAACAAGCTTCCATACGAACCTTCTTCAAATAAATCAATCCATCATAAAAACTAACAGTCTATTAAGAGCAGGTAGAATGATCATTTAAAAACAGTTGAAAACAATTAGACATTACAACATACACCAGTATGCTATATGATGTTAACCTAACGACTTGCATTATAATGACATTTAATGAGGCATATACAAAACGTAAAAATCTACACATTCATATCCTAGAGGTTTCAAAGACAAGCAAATTGCTGTGATTTTCAGCCCATGAGCAGATCATATCTTTCCTCCTTGGAAGCCCAGTGTCTCAGCAGTATCTTACAATCGTTAACACTTTTAATTTACACCATTATCGGCCCTGCCTGTGAGCTTAGATTACCTACAAAGGCACAAAGTAACATTCGTTTGAATTTGTCCTTTAGTGCTGGCCTGCCCCAGAGCTATTCCTTGCATGCTGAGCGTGTAGAAAAAGCCTCGGCAGGTCTTGACACTAAGTGTGGGGGAGTGGATTTGGGTGTAGCGCACCTCTAACCCAGAGTTAATGAGGACCCTCTGGGCTTTTCCCTTCATTGGTGTGAAGGGAAGTTTCAGCTCCATGCTACCCAGAGGGAGGAAGTGCTGGAGTGTAAAGTAGGTTTTGTATTCTTGCATGGTTCATGAGGTCATTACTGTGCAGGGCATGTTGATGCAGCTGGTGAGAATATAAACAGATGCTTCTTAATATCAGAATAATAGAAAATATATGACTGTAATACAAAATAAGGAACCCAAAAAAAGGGCAGAATGGCCATGGAATTTTTTAAAATGGATAAAATTTTAAACATCACAAGAAATAGCATGTTTTCCATTTTGTTTGAAAGTGAAATATGCATGTGTGAATGTAAAGCAAATATTGACACTCCATGCCTTCCCAGTGTTTCATTTGTCGCAGATGTAGAGGCAGTGGATTAGTTCAGGCAATTACTCCTGGTAGGCTGTGCCCCAGCTTTGCTCATTAATTTAGCCTAATTACCTAAACATATTTAATGGAGGGATGGGAAAGTGATAGATGGAGTTAGTGACTTCAGATCAAATGGGGCTCATTAATTGGTCCTTCCTTAGCCTCCTGTTGCATAGAGGGGTCTGCCAAGTCAAAAGCAGACATCTTTCTGAAAGACTTCATTACACAAAGAACAGCACATTGCTTATGTTGCGCCACCTACATGAGATGAAATGTGGTGGAGGAGAGCAAAGAAAAGGCAACAGAAATTATTTGTGTACATTTTGTAAAATAATTAGATTTTCCTTCTTCAGAATGAGCACAGGAATGAATGGTTTTATTTCTGCCCTTCCAAATAAATAATTAATTTTATGTCCAATTCTCCAGAAAGGCCCATAAGACACTGTCTGACCTGATTTGGAAGAATTTTTTTTTTTTTTTTTTCTCGAGCTAAGCAGAGTTCCCAAACAGAACTTAAACGACTTATAATATTCCTCAGTAGCACATTATATTTATTTATTTTTTATTTAAGAAAATGTATTGAGAGATGTCTCTCTTTCTGTTGAAAAACAAACCAAAATAATATACTTTAAATAATAATATAATATAATAATATCATCATCACTAATATCTTATTCTATATGGTAATCATTCGAAAAAAATTAAAATATATACTAAAAATGTTGATGTTTTAAAAATATTTTCAATAAAAGTCTCTTATGCTTACTACAACTGAATTTATTAAATCAAAAATCCAGTAATATTGTGAAATATTATTGCAATTTAAAAAATAAAAACTGTTTCTGTTTTAATAATTTTTTTCCCCTGTATTTTATTCCTTTGATGGCAAAGCTGCATTTTCAGCATCATTACTCCAGTCTTCAGTGTCACATGATCCTTCAGAAATAGTTCTGATATGCTGATTTACAGTTCAAGAAATATTTTTAATTATTAACAGTTTTGAAATAACAGTTGCTGTTAATATTGATTAATACTTTTTGTGGAAACTGTAATTTGAGATTCTATCTATCTATCTATCTATCTATCTATCTATCTATCTATCTATCTATCTATCTATCTATCTATCTATATCTATATCTATCTATCTATCTATCTATCCAGTATGAAGTTTGTATTTATTCCACACACCTTCCTCATTAGTTAAGCCATATGCCACTTACTAATAGAATTGTATTGTTGTTATTGTTTCAAATGACAGAGTTTGATATGCATCCATTTTGCAGGAACAAGTAAGTCATCTGTGATTATGTAAATCCATGCAAAATCCAATATAATTCCATATGTGTGATTTAAACAATTTTTCGTGCAAAGCTGTACAAAAAACTCCTCACAGCAAGACAAGGAACAGTGTTGCGTGAGGAAGTGCAATATTGTGACTATAATCAGTGTTTATGGAAATGTGCTGACACGTGTGATTAATGCAGTGGTATTGTGGATAGTGAATGCTTCTGCGGACTAGGCATGTTTTATACAGTATGTATCTGAAATGAACACTAAGCACTTCACTTTCCCCTCTGAGACCACACAGTGAGTGACACACATTTACACCTAAGCTAACACACACACACACACACACACACACACACACACACACACACACATACACAACACACACACACATGAATATGGGTTTTGATTTTGAAGCAGTTTAATGGTGCTGTCAAAACTGATAAAAAACAGTTTCAGGGCAACTTCAGACCCCCTGCTGTTCAGGCTGTGTTTGATTGCATTTTTCACTCTGGATTTCACTCAACTTTGCATGCAAGGTTTTTTTATTTTTATTATTATTATTATTATTATTATTTTACATGGCTACACTCTTCTTAAAGGAATAGTTCACCCCAAAAATGAACCAAAAAAAAAAAAAAAAAAAAAAACAATCCAAACCGTAATAAATAATGACAGATGAGAATTTAAACAAACCGCTGATAAAAAAAAAAAACACAATAATCATAAGTGCATGTTTGTAATGAACAAATTCATCATTACAATGTTTTATCTTTAAACAGTGTCAAAATACCAGTTTAAAATCTTAAATAATGCTTCCTTCATTGAACAAGTCCATTCCTTGTTCTCTTCTCAAAACAAAATCCACCAACAGAACTGTTCAGAGCTGTTTCCCCATGTAAACGGTGCTTTGATGTGTGCATCAGAAGGAAAACAAGATGCATTAAGATGCATTAAGAGTTGGGGGGGTAAAAACTTTTGATTAAGTTTTAGTTGTTCATATTTTTTTTATTTTGTTGGGGTTTATATTTTTTGGCACTCCTTGCAGAATCTGTGAAAATGTGTTGAACACGATGAAGTTTCCCCCGGAACACAAATTAAATACAATTTACATTGATCTTCAAAATCTCTTAATGCATCTTGTTTTCTTCTGGAGCATCAGTGAATGTTTGAACTTTTTTTAATAGTTGTGTTTGAGTGCCTCAATTGTCCTCAGTGTGAAAAGATGTATCTCAAAATCATAGTCACTGCTGGAAAGGGTTCAAATATGCAAAGATGCTGGAAAACTGAAGAATCTGCAGGACCTTAAAGATTTTTCTGAAGAACAGTTCTCAGTTTAACTGTTTAGAACAAACAAGGGACTCATGCACAACCATCACAAATCAGAAAGACAGTCATGGATCATCTAGGTAACCACACACAGTAACTTTTGAATGGGGTTATTTTAATAATTTCAGCAATTTTTTTTTTTTGTCTTCTGGACAAAATGTGAACGTCTTTTATGTACAATATCTTACTCAGGACAGTACTAAATAAAAAATAACATGCATTTAGTATGATCTCTCTTATTTTTTGAAAATTATTCACATTTTCACAGATTCTGCAAGTTTGGGTGCCCAAACTATCGAGCCCCACTGGATGGACTGATGATGAATTTATTTATTTAAAAGTGCAGCTTTTCTCTGCACAAAACTTTAACTAATGCATTGGAGTCATGTCGAATACTTATGGATTATTTTTTTTTCATCAGCTGTTTGGACTCTCATTCTGACGGCACCCATCATTACAGACGGACCCATTGTGAGCAAGTGATGTAAAGCTAAATGTCTCCAAATTTGTTATGATGAAGAAACAAACTCATCTACATTTTGGAATGCCTGCGTGGTGAATATATTTTTCGTTTTTGGGTGTGAACTATTGCATATAACATCGATAACAGTGCATAGTAGATTTTAATCACAGTCCCAGTAGCTTCCTAAAATAACAGAAAAAAATAAGTATTTCAATGTACTGTATTTTTTTGTACTTACTTTACTGTTATTTTTGGGAGCTACTGGAATACACCCATGCCTGAGTCTGTAAAACAGGACACTGCAGATGAGGAGAAAATACTTTAGCGGTATTAAAATACCTTAAAATAAAAGGCCTCAAAATTGGTAGTACAATCTGTGCCGTCTTTTTCTATCAGTTCGTTTCATGTAATTCCCTACAGGTTAGGTCCGAGAATCTTGTCACAGCTTTCATAAACTTGTGTGCATGGTCAGTTCTAATGATCTTGGGCTTTACAAATCCGGTTATTGAAACTTACAGCTTTTTTTTTTTTAGTTTGGTTTTCTAACTTTTGGTTTAGAAAGAGTTTGTTCTAACTGTGGTAACAAATGCCAGATGCACTTACTTAAAATCACTATAAACTGGAACGGTTAGAAAGTATATATAATTCAGTAAAATTGAAGAAACTTTAGACTACACTAATCACAGTCTACAGTGACTTTAAATATTTATATTCACTATTTTATTTTGTCTTTTTTATTTTTTTTTTTTTTTTTTAGTTTTCCAACTTTTTCCACACAGTTAAAGTTTTCAGGACTGGAAGGTAAACAATGCCAGGATGCACTACTGTAGCTATAAATGCTTACTATAAACTAGTGATTGCTTACGGTCAAAAACAGGTTCTGTTTGTTTGTTTATTTGTGAAATAAATTATGTATAGGTACTGTTATATAATAACATTTCTGTGTATATATTTCATAAATCTAAGTAAATATTTAAAACGGCATAACAATTTTTTAAATGCAAAATCTATTAATAACCTTGCCTGTCACATGAGAATGTGAGAAGCTTGTCTTTGCAAGTTTGCTAATTCTTACTGCAGAGGTGTATTATGACTATGCTGCCGCTGTCAACCTGTGTCTCTCTGATGCTGACAAGGCAGTTAGGGGCAGCGGCTTATAATCTGGACTCACTAATGTATTACCATCCCAGCCGCGCTGCCTTTCTGTTCTCTTGCTCTGCTCCAGCATACAGGCTTTACAAGCTCTTCCTGTGTCCTCGGCTCGATATTGCACGTCTGCCCCGTGTCAGCTTCAGTAGCTGCTGACCACATCTCCACACACTCACTCGCACAGCTCCTTGTGTCAGTTAAAAGCGAAAACGCTCCTGCATGACGCGCGGAGGGGCTACGGGGGAGGGGGGGACCAACGCCATTAGAATGCCCGTATATCCAGGTTCACAGAACTGGAACAGCTCGTAGAGCGCCAAAAATGTGTCCACAAGGTTGCAGAGAGAGTCCACCGAGAGTGAAGACAAGTGGGTGATAAATAGTCCAAATCCTCGCAGTTATAGTGCACTGGTTTTAAAAAAATAACAAAAAAAACCCTACAAAATTGCTTGATTTGTGGCCAGTTTTTTGCTCACAATGAAAGCTTCATAGGATGTGCAATAAAACTACGATAAAAAATGAAGTGATTATTAAAAACTATTACAATTTGAAAGAACAATGTTTTCTCTGTTTGATATCATTTATATATTCCGGAAGCTCGAATTTTGTCCAGTGGCCATAACTGCCCATCTTCAGTGTCACACAAATCCGTACAGAAATCTTCTAATATGCTGATTGCTTCTCAATGCAAACTACATATAAATTATTAACATTTTGAAACAAGTACTGCCTGTTTATTATTGCTAAATTTGCTTTTAAGTAAGAATGCGAACCTGTAGACGTTTCACGGATTCCTTTGAGTACTAGAAAGTTTCAAAAGCACCAGCATTAGTTAAAATAGAAATCTTTCGTAACAGTGTACGGTTGCCCACTTTTTGTCTCTCGATCATTATGTTTCCATTCTAATATTAATAGATATCTAAATTTCTTAATGAAAATCAGTTTATCGTATAATTGATTTATCTCTTTCTTGATTGTAGTTTCTGGTTTTGCTTTTTTTATTTTTTTTTTTATTTTTTTTTAGGCCTTGATTGGGCTAGGATTTATATCTATTTGTAGAATGTCACAGTATCATTCTGTCCAAAAGATGCCATGATGTCAAATGGCAAATTCTATGTTTTTGTTCGTGCTTTTATTGTGTGTGTTTCTGCTAAGTTTTAACCCTAAAGAGTTTTAAACCCCCTACAGCACACACTGCAACCTGTTGTCCAGGGGTACAGGTTTGATGTGCATGATGCTCAAGCCTGGCTTTTGAAATGAATTTTAATTTTTTATTTACAGAGGTGTGCAAAGACCCCTCACCTGCCCCAATAGACCACACACACACCCACAACACAGATCACACCCACACGACACACCCACACCACATGGTACACAAGAGACTGATCTAATGTCTCTGATCGCAAGACGGGGAGCGTGTCACTGATGTGGTATGAATTTGTGGATCAGAGGGTACAGTGGGGGCTACAAAGGACACAAAGATAAGTCAATAAGAGAAAATAGCTGTATCTTTAGTAAGCGGGACATGATAGGGTCCCTCTATCTCCTTGTTTTCTGCACTAAATGGCTGACTCCTAGTTACAAACGCCGATGGGCACCCATCGTTTCATCATTTTCTTCTAGCTACACATCAGCTAAAGAACTCAATGCCAAAGCACACTCCTCCCATGGAGGTTTAAACCATAGAAATACATATATTCACAAACTGCGAGACCGGAACGCGCCTCCAGTAAGTTAGTGACTATTGCTTTTGCAGATGTCATCAGACATTTATGTGACATTTACAGGTGCGAGAACCAAGAGGATCTCTTTTCCTTCCTATCCTCTGGTTGGTTACGGACACAAATGCGGTGAGATCAGAAGAGGACATGTCCTCCTTGTCAGCTGATATCAACAGTGGTAGGTCAGGAGATGAAGCTGTGCTCAAGGTGATTTACACATGAGAAACAAGATAGGCGTAATATGAATCTCCGCCCATTTTTGAAAATGAACTATCAGCCATATAAAACGACAGTGCGTTATTAAATTCCCCTTATTGATGCTAGATCGTTATTACACACATATTAGATGAAATATTTTTATCAGCTTGTTTTCTTTCACGTTAGCACAATTTCTTTTTTAGGCGAACTGAATTAGGGCACAAGGTCTCATTGGATCTTCAGCTTATGCTTTTAAAATCTACTATTGTGAGTGCTGAAGCTCATCAGACAAATTTTGCTTATGGAATGATAGAGATAAAGGAGTTACCCTGAAAACAATACTAACAAGCAGACAAGTGCAGTTCATTTCCGTTCACTATCGCGTATGCGCCTCTAGCTGCTCTGATAGCTATGTGCAACCTCTAATGCAGCAAGTGCATTGCTTTGGGGTTGTTACTAAAATGAAATCAGATGACAACGTACAATTAGAACACTAAATGGTGCGATTTATGCTTGTGACAAGGAGTCTACCAGCTGGGTTATATAGTCCGTCGTTGCATAGTGTATTGCTCAGTGGAAACAAAACCAGTAATGTTTGGATATTCATTCTGAAGGTTCTCGTAGATCAGACACTCATGAGGTGATAATATGTGGCTGTTTAGAATGCATCGGACCACCATTGAGCAAAATGTGGTTTCAATTCTCCTAATACACAGATATAAGTCAATCTCTGGGATCAAACATGTGTGGATTCAAAGAATAGTACCACTGCTCAAAACGATCAAGGCTAAACATATTGTAGACCAACTACTCCTAAACCTTTCACGACGTACTGTAAATTAGCATTGTCCACTTGAAGATTGGATTGGACGGAAAACACATCTTTGCGTAACCAGTCGTTCCATTTAGATGTTAGTGAGGTTCTACCAATTATATGACACCAAAAATGAAATACAAAACCTATGCCTAAAAGAAAACAAGTTGACACAAAAATGTGACAGAAAGTAAAAATTCGGTGTAATCGTAGCATAATTTACAAGGTCAATGTGTAATTGTGCAGTCCCCTGAAACATCAAACGACAGTTCAGTGAATCGGATTTTCAGACACAGAAAGGTTTGAACAGCATGTAAAGGTTTATAGGGACGTAGTTCACCCACTGCAGTCTCTCATTTGTTTCAGCTCTCCACACTAGATGGTTATGTGATTTGTAATAATAACGTTTGAAATGATGCTTAAGCCACTTTTTGGCCTGTCTTTATTTGTTAGATAGTGGATTGGCTCTGATAGAGTAACTGCTGTATGTTTTGCATATGTGTGTGCACTGTTAGTAGTTACCTCTGTTGTGATTGCCGTGTGTGTGCTGTGTGTGTGGTACTGTGTTGTGGTGGAGTGTAGTAATGATGTGTTGTTTGGGTGTTGCTGTGTGTGGTGCGGATGTTGACTGAATTGCCTATGTATACTGTACTCTTGACTGTTGTGATCTGTTCTACAGGACTTCAGCTCGTGATTGTGTCTCAGAGGAGCAGACATAGTGCTACTTAGGTTCTCAGAGATCCAGCCAGATTACCGCATAGTCACTAGGGATCCGCTTACCATTCACAATACCGCAGCAGAATCACTAGGCTCGTCTGATCTCCCGAAATGTCTATCTCTTACAAGTGCACTTGAAATCGCACGTGTGTTGCTCGGCCACACCGTTGTATCATAAAGTCTCTCCATCACAACACGGCTCCCTTGTCTAACCTCTTAGACGCACCAGTTCTTTCCGGTGGTTACTTATTTTTCATTGAAAAGAAAGTTCGGCGATGTCAGTCTCAAGCAGAGCTAAGTGAGAGAACGTGTTGTATTTAGTTCTGTGTGTAGTAAAGTTCAGTCACTAGGGACAAGTGTGACGTCTGTTTAAGTTCATAATAAATAAGTTCCCATTAACACTGAGGCTACTGCTTTTTTTTTTTTAAGTTATCCATTAATCATTACCATCATTATCATACACCGCTCAACTCTCTCAGATTTGATTACTAGAAAACAACCAGACTTCTTTGGGTTTATAAATACTGTTATTTGCTATAAATTAAACGGGATATCTACATTCTGGAACCCTCCAGCTCATTTATATTTTGACAACGTTAGTTAAGATAATAAATTCTCTACTTATTCTTCCTATTACTTTGATTATCTCAGATGAACAACAAGGCCCATTATATGTCATGCGTTTTAATGACCATAGTTCGCTGGTATAATATCTTTTTTTTAAAATCATCATCACCCAATGCAATCATCATCATCAATTATGTGATTGAATGGGTTGTGGAAAATGAGGACTGGGGTTTCAGGCTTACACGAAAAATTTTTATATAAATTATCAGAAATTATTTCCACATACAAAAAGATATACATAGCCCATAGTAAAGTATTATAAAAATTCTGGAATAAATAAGCTAAAAAAAATACCTTCTATTAATGTAAGACTGATAGATGTTTTTCCAGGAAGCTGGCCCTGAAGTGGGGTTTTTTTTGTTTAATGCTTGGGGCTTTGCCACGTGGACACAATCGTTACATCCTTAAATATTTGTGAACCCAGGAAGTGAGATTGGACAAAAAAAAAAAAAAAAAAAAAAAACAATATATTTTGAGTCTATGTTTGGAGGGACTAATAAAAATGGACTCGCAAAACATTTCCCTAAACACTCAAAGGAGAAGTCCCCCCCCGGGTGCGGTGCCCCCCCATCAAAATTTTTATATTCTTAGCAGGAGACCACAACCCCCATTGAATTTTTACAAAGAAAACTTCCTTTAACAATTGCATCCCCATACGCAATTAACATTTTGGAACAGAGAACCAAACACACCTACGATTTTCCTTCTTTCCCACCTAGGCCAAAAATTCAGCCCACCAAATCCCCTTTCTTCACTTATGAATTTCCCCAACATCAACAACCAAAAAAGATAATCTGGGTTAATCCCCCTTGCTTCAAATGTCAGAATAAATAAAGTCACATCCTTATAAAAATATTAGTTGTAACATAGAAAGGCCATATCCCAAAAGTAAATAACCCTTTGTCAAAAATTTTTACACAGTGAAGTCCGTTGTTTCCCCAAAAATTGCAATCTAGCTTCTTTTGCCTTCCAGAGGCAATCTTCAATTTCCTGTGCCAAAAATCCCCTGAGAGAAGAAATGGAAAACGGACACGAAGAAAATTAACAGAGTTTGCCCAGAGTCTATAAATCTGGACAAAAAAGGAGCCAAAAGGCAAAAAGACAGAAAACCATGCCCAGAGGCTTTGGCCCTTTTAATTGGTCAAGACATTTAGGAAAAAGGGTCCCCCCCCCCTTAAAGCCTCGTCCCGCCAACGCCTCTGTGTTGGCCCAATATCACGAGTCTATGACTGGAAAAAAGGTTACTAAAAAATAAAGCCCTTTAAACCATGGCTCACCTTCCCTGTTCACTAAGAACTCGTTAGTACAAACTGGCAAGCACTTGTGGAAATAGTTGTTTTTTTTTCCAGAATGTCTTGAAAATGGTCTCTGTGTCAAACAATATTTCCTTCTTGTTCCCGTATTTGAAGAATCAAGACGTGGCCCGAAATTTTGCACAGACATGTTGGATGAATTGGGAACAACTGTGCAGTTTGGAAAACCTCAAAGTGAAAAAAAATTATGCCCAAGCTGGTCCCCCCCCCCCCCCCCAACACCGCTGAACCAAACCACTGGGCCCTGACACAGCCACGGGGGGGTTCTGGTCTCGCCCGTTGTGATTTGGCTTTTGGTCCCTTCCTTGTTTTAATCGAGCTTTTGGACCAAATGCCTCCCATTAAACTTCCAGGCATCAGGCCAAAACTCTCAACCTCCCGTTATTCTCAGAATTGCTGAAGTTTTTTAACAATCACACACCTGCTTCATCTCCATCTCCAGTACTCCACTCAGACCATATTTAAATTGAGTGATTGACTGAATAAAATTCACAAATAACGAAATCTAACAGGATAACAAGAAGCATTAAATTATCTTCCCCTTCCCCTCAGTAATTGCACATGGAGCTGCGAAAGTATTTCCAGGCCTTGGAGACTGTTTATAAGGTTCCATCCCACGTTTACAGTGGGGAGAACAAGAAAGGTTGGTTTAATCGATTACCTCCTTTGTATGCGTGCAGAAAACTACACACCGTATCCTAGCCATCGCGCGTGCAATTAATTTTGAAAAAGGCCCCCTTAGAATTTCACTGCTGGGATCAATCAAAATGCTGCATTTCGCTGTTGTGGACTTATCGGCGAAAGAATCGTTGTAAATGGAGTCCCTCCAGTCCTGGCTTGGGTTGTTTGTGGGTGGTGCCTTTTGCCAGAAAATGGTATTTCACTTGTCTGTGGTGCAGAGTACAAACCTGTGGGAAATGAATAATACCAAGGTAGTCCACAATCTACCCCATCCCGAGTTTTTAGACTATACTTACTGCGAAAGGTTTAGAGACAACCTTACTGAAAGGTAGAAGACCTTCCCTCAGACTCATGTGAGTTTTTTCGTATATTGAGCACCTGGGGAAATACCCAAATTGGTGCCTCAAAGCGCTTAGGGTCCCAAGATCCTGTATTTTTTTATTAACAAGTGGGGGGTCCCCCCCCCTGTGGGGGCAACAAATTGGCGCCAGTTGAATATTCAAATTGCCCCCACTAAAGGGAAAATGTCTGCTTTGGCGCTTAAGTTTTTGCGACACAAAATTGAACGCTGAAATAAACCATTCATTAACATCAGTGTTAGCAATCAACTAGCTCTTATTGTGAGCGGTACAATGGCATTAAAAAAGTGAACGAGTGGGTATGTGCACAATTCCTGTTTCCTTTGTTTAAACTCGTCGATGGAACCTGGTCCCCCCCTCAGATCACCAATAATTATACTCCCGAATATCTTTAATGAATACTAAAAAAGTCCCTGAAGACCCCAGGCTATGATCCCCCCAATAAAACATATTCAAGAAAACTTCGGTCGTGGTTAGACCATTGGTGCGATGTCCTCTAGAAATCCGTAAGATGCCTATCATGAACACTTCAACACACGGATTCTATCCCAGGGCGGCCAGTTCCTAATGATTTTTGAATTTTGAAAAAAACAGAGGAATTGGTTTTTTATTGATGAACCAAAATTTGAATTCCAATAAATTGTTTAACCTACTTTAGGGTTTTTGTATTAATTCTGTATTGTAACCTCAAACCCATGCAAAAGCGTAAAAATCTTTTTTTCTCTGCTTAATTCGCAGCGAAATAAATGGCCCCATGAGAAAATACAAGTTGTAATGTTTACATATATAAAGGTTTTGTTTTGCAACTTGTCATTTTTCAGTCATCCTGAAAACCCCCTGCCTGCTAAAGCATGGAACAACAAGCAACAAACTCAAAACCATATTAGGTAGGTGAAATTTGGGCGGGGGGGTTGTTGGTTTTGACTGTTTGACTGAACCAATGGACTAAGGGGAAAAAATGCTGTAGGAAGCGCCTTGGTTTTTAAAAAAAAATAAAAAAAAGACATCCTGTATATTCTGTTTACCTATGCCTTTTTGTTGGGGTGCAAAAAAGTGTGGGGGGTGCAGCAAATCCACTGTAATAGGGATGTAAATTTAATCAATGTAGTGATTAAAGAAATGTTTGTAAACATTTTGAAAAGAAAACCCAGGATAAATCTAAGAAAAATATTGTCCTCCCTACCCTACTTTTTATTTTTTTGTCAAAAACAATGTAGCAATATAAATCCATTTACAGAGAAACTATCGCACTGTGGAACACTAAACCCACTGACTGCCCAGTATAAACCAGCAATTAAATGGTTTCTTATTTTGTATCGGTTATGGTTGTTTTGTTGTGTTTTTCGTCTGTTTGTTCTCTTTCCACACCAAATTAACAATTCCCACCATAATTTTTTTAATTAGTTAAGGATTGTTTTTTTTGAAAGTTTGGTTTTTCCTTGCCAATAATTAACTTGGCCTTTTATGCTCAGGAGTACAATTGGAAAAAGTTTGGTACACACTAAGTACCGCAGTTTTGACATGCGTCGTCTGGATCCCGAAAGCCACGGTCAACTAGCTCCGGAGATAAGGTTTCTCTTTCATGTGATACAGTACCTCGCTCGCGTGGAGGGAGTGTTACACACTCGACACCGCTCATCCTTACTGGACCCACAGTAACTACGTATCTTGCTGGAGACAAACGTCCACTACGGCTTCCGGAAGGAAACACATGAAGGTGGAATTCAAACTGCCTCCAAAAGCTGGAGATGAAACATTGTATTATAAGTCTGTTTCTCATCCAACCAACAACTGTTAAATTTATCAAGTTCCCCCCATTAAGTGGACAAAAGTATTAGTCTTCTAGCTCCCTAAGGCTACAAGCATCTGGCCACTCTTGTATGTTGTTACGAGGTCTACGTAGTCTGCACCTAAAATAAGCTCACAAACTTTAAGAATCAAGCTCAAAATTCCACTGGTTCTTCCAGCAAATTCTTTTTTTAATTTTTCTTTTTGTGTACAACAGAGGGTGTTTTTTATTGTATTTTGTTAAGGGCGTTAATAAACCAATTTTCAAAACACAAACAAGAGCAAATTTAAGCCTTGTTTAGGTCCTCACGTCACTATAACCTTATCATTTCCAAATTGAAGTAATACGTTACAACAACCAATGATACAAGTAATTGCCATACTTCATGTCAAAACCAGTTTTTGGATCCAAAACTTGATATGCTGCAGTACTCATCCTACTATGGTCTCTATTTTCCGAGTCGTAGTGCGCGCTTTTGGGACCATTTACCAACTACTATGGACAAGACAAGGTCTTCCAGATACCCCACCTACTTCCAACTGTATTTAGTCACACTGGCCAACAAAGGTACATATGGTGGAATGAGAAACAACACCACTGGAAAGAAAACAAAATTATGGGAAAGCATTAAAAAATTGGAGCTGGCCTTTTTTGGATACAGTGACAGAACCCAAGTGCCACAGTGCATACTAGTCGATATATCTGGACCTTCCTAACAGCAAGGTCCCTAACCCTTTGTAGTGAACCCTACCATCAAAGCAGTCTGTCAGAATGGAACGTAGAGCCTCTGCTTAATTCCGAGAATGGTTGTCCACCTGACACATCATGCACGATTGGCCGATGTTTTTTTTTTTACTGCATCCGAAGTGGGTTTATCAAAGTGAAAACCACCAGCCAAAATGCTATCCAATTGAATGTCCCCCCGAAGTACTGTTGAAGTGCCTACAATTCTCTTTTTCCCATAGTTTTGGATTTCTTTTGCTCCTGGAAAGCCCCCCCCCTGTACAAATTCAATAGTGGTCCACATTTCAGACAAATGGTACTCCCCTGCCCGTAAAAAAAAAAGGCCTTTGAATACCAAATCGCCCTCCCCCCCAACCCATAAGCTAAAAAAATCATACATAACAAACGAATTTGGTCTTAAAACATGTAAGGCCCCCTATTTTGTACAAACAACTCAACAACACACTTTTAACGCAGTCCACACCTCCTGTCAAATATGTAAGTCCAAACCCCAAGTAGCTGCCTTTGTTTTGATATACAGAATCAAGAGCTGTTTTTTTTGGGGGGAGCATATGGTGATGCGATTTTTTCTGCTCAGGTACATTGGAGATTCAAAATTTTCACTTTTGTGTTTTTGGTTTGTTTTAAAAAGGTAGTAAGACTAAATTTAAAACTGAACACCTTTGAAGACTTTCACAAAGTTTTGGCCATGTTTTATGAACAGCTAAACATGTTTTTGTGAATATACATCACACTTCCCACGAAGCAACTGGAATCACCAATCATTGTCAGTTTGTCCCTGGTGACAGGCATTTTCAAAATTTTTTTGTACCCAATTTCAATTTGCTTTGTTCCCCCCTCACTCAACAATGACAAACCCTTGCCTTTTGTGAACTTGGCTTGATGCCCCCATGTAAAATATATTCGATATTGTACTGTTCTTCTTTCCTTCCTCCAAAAAGCAGCATAACTTAACCCTTCCCCAAAACCATATGGGGTTTTATTATTCTATATAATTGCCCAGTATGTTTGGCAACAAAAGTTCCATTTCTAGGAACATTCCCATAACCAAACAAGAAGAGATACAATTCTCTTTTTGAAAGACATCTGGCAAAAATAGAGCTGATTATTACATCACTGGGAGTTCCTTAATCCCATAAAATCTTTTAGTTATCAATAAAAGTATTTTGAATCATCTTTTAATGAAAAAAAGTTTGCCTTTTGATGTTTTTAAACATGTTTGTTTCCCACAGAGACAGATCCCCACTGATTACGAAAAACATAACTTTCAATGTGTTTTCCATTTCCCATAGGTGCCATATTTACACAAAGAATGTTTCATTTAGTTCACTCATTTGCTTTGTCATATGGTAATGTACATGGAACAAGCCTAGAGACACAATATATAAATCTTTGTCGTAGTTTTGAACTTTACATTTATATATATATATATATATATATCGATGTCTGTTTGTTCATAACTTCAGCTATTCTGATATGTTGAGAAAGAGTCATATGTATCGAGTGCATTTACCGAACCTAGTGAATCGGGGGTGAGTACATTTTAATAAAAACATTCTGAACATCAAAACTCGGCATCGACCCTTCTGCACACAGCGACTAGTACTCAATAATGAGAAGCGAAGAACATCCCAAACTGCTGTCACTCCTTTTCCTTTTTCGGCGGCACGCAGAGCGGGTTTATGTCTCTCGCCCGGTCCTTAGACTATCCTCATTTATACTCGGCCTATTAACCTCCGATTATCGTGCGTTACGCTATATGGTTAGTGGTGGAGCACTTCTCCAGGTCTTCCTCAGTCCATGTCAGTTCTTTGGTCCGCTGTATTACCCATCACCGACTGTTGAGCTTGGTCTCTCTAGCAAGGTCGGTCCCTCATCATCATAATCAGTGATGCCTTGATTAACCGGTACCCAACACATCATAATTAAAGCTGTACTTTTGGAAAAGACAAAACATTCATAGTCAGACAAAAATTAGACATGTGGGGCAGCCCATGGACATTGTGAACGCACACGAAGGGGCCGTGCGAAAGAATGTTCATCGTTGATCCACTGGTACTTTCTATCAGGTCCTCCAAACCTACTTTTCTTATCCAGATCGGTTGACGCGCTTAGATGTTTAGTCTCGAAAGAGAGCTTTATGCCCGTGTCAATCCACGCTTGTGACCGTGTCCGACAGGGTTACAGTGTTGATAAACTATGGGTCAAATTCACTGCCACGGCGACGTTATCTATAGAAAGAACCATGGAGGCAGGAATTAATTCATGTGTCAACTGTTGGCAAAATAATGGAGAAAATACGGAACCGAAAAGGAAATAATCACAATGAGAAACAGCTAAAGCAGCTGTCCAGAGAAGATCGCGGAAAAAAATCCAGAAACTGTGGGGGGACCCGCCAGTGGGCCGGGCTGGAGAATGCCATCGCAGAGATGGTTTGTTTTAAAAAAAATGTCCAAGATGCCAGACAACGGTCATTCATCGTGGCCTGATGTGTGTGCACTAAGTACGGCCCTTTGTTATCTGGTGGTTGTGGGTTGGCACGAAGTTAGGTACAGGTAGACTGGAAAGCGCTTCGTCCTGGGCCTTTAGTTCTGCCTAGCCAGTGCCCAGCATCACGGTCTACAGTCTCTTATGACTCTTAACCCGCCTGCTAGTCCACGCCATCTCATTCTGTTCTATCTATCTATTGTTCTTGGTTGGTGCCGCGGTAGTTGCTCATTATTCGGGTATGACAATCTATCGGTGTGTTCTCGGCCATATGGGGCGTGAGGTGCGAGCAGTTCTTTTTTACGGTAGTGGGTGTTTGTGTGCTGTGTTCTTTCTGTTTGGTGGTTTAGTCGGGAAATGAAAGACCGTCTGTCTCACGGGGAACGCGGAGCAGATAAAGGGGCTGAAGTCCATGTAGGTCTGTATGTAAGCGTTGATAAAGAATGACGTCTTAGAGGGGGTTAGTTATCATCGAGCCCTTGGTGCCCCTGCTGTGCTGTGCATTACATGTGAAATGCGGTTCTAGGCTAGGTCCGTAAGCCATAGCGATGTCGTGGTGATGCACCAATAAGCGTCCAAACAACAGACGCTCGTGAAGGACCGCGTTAACGACATCAGATAGCTCATAGTGCTCGCGGGGTGGACTATGGAATTATGCTGGTGGCCCCGCGGTATCTCTTGTGATGGGGTAGTGCGTCCGCAGGAGGACGCCAGTGGTACCCCGCTGTCAGGAATAAAAACAACGCACCAAACTAATATGACATGCAACACCATGAACATTGCCGCGCTGGTGAATACCTAGCACAGATTAGGTATGATATCATGAAAGTTCAATGTCAGATGCTTTCTAGGCGACAAAAACACTACACACGGTATAACAAAAAGTCTTAATGCAATTTTAATATAATACAATTATTGGCATTGCATTAAAGTTGCCTTTTACGGCTCCATTTTAGTACTAATCTAATCCTCATAATAAATACTTTTATAATATTAGACCAGAATATAATCATGTAAAGTGTTTTTCGGTTGTACTTTTGTGTAAACGACAATATTTTTTTCATGCTAGTAGTTTATAAAGTGGGTCCAAATTGGTAACCACTAAGTGTTTCATATCTGCTTGCATTACAAGCGAATATACTTTAATTTTACAGTAGTATTAAAATATTTAGGTTAATTATTGATCTGCCATGAAAGTACTTTCACAATAAAAAAAGATAGTAAATTTAGTCGTTCATTTTGTGTAGCATGCGACACTATTTTATATGAAACTAACATCTCGGTACGTAATTCCAGTCGACAGATACTACCATAACTTTTTCCTTCATATTTCCATTTTTATAATTTTATTTTTTTTTTACATTTTTGTTCAGTTTCACTAATTATCATTTTCAGAGTTGCTTGTGTACCATTTGTTCTTCATTACAAGTGTACACAATCTAATCCAACTGTTTTTTTATAGTACAGAAATACAAATTAATATTTAATTATTATTACTCATCGGTTCGAACTAATGTCAAAAAATTCAAGATGATAAATATAAATAATGTAATAACTAGTCCTTAATATATATCGGCAGGTCTTGGAATGGTTTCACCTCCCGCGCCTCTCAGCCATCTTTTGACGTACAAGTGAAAGCATAGTGACCATTATTAAGGTACATTGTGTGGATTCCACATATGTCAGTTAAAATTAAGTCCTGTTCAATGGTGCCTGTTGGTTTTCTGGCTCACCAGATATGCATCCATAGCATTTTTTTTTTTTTTGTTCCCCGCTCATGGCAACAAGCAGGAGATGCTTACAGATAATGGACATTGAGCTCCTTGGCTTGGAAAGGTTTCACATCTTTGTACAGCTTACTTTACCCTCTCTTTTTCCTCCGTCAGATCTTTCAATCCTGTTTGATGGATTAGCAATCACGTTCCTCCTGCCATATGGAGAATAAGGTTATCCTTGAGATATGGACAACTAATGTTTTACTTACTACGATGGTGTCTTGTGTCGAGGAGATCTACTCTGTCCATTTGTTACGCCGTGGCGTCCTTAACCACATGCTTTCCTATACAAATACGGACAACTGTATGTCTTTATGTGAAGCGCAACTGAGACTGCAATGTCATGTTCCTTCTATTCTTTCCTATAGATTGTTTCTAGAGGGTCAGTATCAATAAACGTCACATGAATCATAGAGGACCGCTAATGGTTCAATATTTCATTCGTCTGAACCCCAGTCACATGATTGAGGAAGAGTGTCTCTCTCTTACAGACAGAAAATGCAAGTTTCTGAAACGCAATTTCACAAATATAGTGTCCCAAAAACAGTTTTTGAACTTAGCTTTTCCAAATGTTGTCATATTTTCACTACACATGCAACTCACGCGTTCATTGGCAGTTCCTCCCTAAATGCTTTTACTGATAGTGCGTTAGTGTTTCCTGTCTCGGCTGATGGGGCTCTTCACCCTGAGTGTGTACAGGGTTCTACTAGCGGACTTGATGCGGTCTCTTGCTACGCATCAGCATTATTATTTGAACGACAGGAATAGCGATCAACCAAGTATTTCATTATGTCAACTCAGTTTCGAGATATTCCAGAAGATGTCATTGGTGTGCAGAGCTGAAAAAAAAGACACCTGTACTTACGTCACGGCGCACATCGTTCTTAAGCCACAGCTTGGTACTCTGCGAACCTACTTTTCTTCAGAGTTGGTAGAAACAAGCATGTTATTTACTTTATTTTTACAATTAAGCTTTGTTTTAAACTTTAATTTAATGTCAAAATGTGGTATAGGGTGCACAATTGTTGTCAACGAATATCTTTTTACACATAAATTATAGACATGACACGCAACAAGGTAACTTGCTCTAAAATGAATGGTAAGTAAATAATGAATGTATTCATTTTGGTACTAGTACTCTCATACCATAATTCCACTGGGTTTCGATCCACTCTTTTGTGAGCGTGCCATACACTACTGTGAAAATACTGTTTGTAGCATTTCAGTGTTCTGCTTCTTCTCAGAAGCCGCATTAATGAGCATATATTTATTGTTATGTAGTTTCATTATAACTTTTCCTTTATGTCATGTTTATATGTTTTTTCTTGTGGTTGTTGCTGATTCATTAAACAAAAACTTTAAAAAGGCTTGAACTGCAAAAGATTGTATACTGTCAGTAGTGATTTTATATCTATATAGAGATAATCTAATAATATATATATATATATATAATATATATATATATAGATATATATATATACATATATAAAACAATCAAAGCTGGTTGGAAAATCATGTGCGTTAATAAATACTCTTGCTCTTTATAACCGCTTTACAAACAGAACAGAAAACAACAAAAAAACCCCAGAAATGTTTTAACAGGTTATAATGGCCTTCAATTGTGGTAGATAAATGTTGCCCCGGCACGATGTACTAATCTACAGGCAGACTTATCCACGCCGCTCTCTATTAGCTTGTCCGTACAGATGGTCCCATTCTACACATCATTGTTTATATTTACAGCCATCGTGCTTTGGGCCAATCTGTCTTTTAATTGGCTAAATTCCTCATGTAGTGCCTCATCCGTTTCTGAGGTTCTTTAACAAAGGAGGGTGCAAATCATTCCATTCATTCATGTGGCTCCAGTAAACCAGACATTACTCATTTGTCCTGCATCTTCGTGCTGTAAAAGTTCTGTTCCCCCAATCCAAGGTCATCAAAGCTTGGTTGGCCAAGCCCGTCGCTGTGCGATATTGTTTTATGACAAAGGATGGTTGGGCTTGAACATGCTGCCACTCGCACATGACGCAGACGTCGCCCTAATTCATCCAGCATACAATCTGTTTTCCAATTATGTTATAAGATAAAATACCCTCTGACGACTTTGTCAGCCAGGCCTGGCGTATCAGTCCGCGTGGCCAGGGTTGTGTGACTTATTTGTACAATGTAAACCACGCACTGTGGCGTTCTCTCTAGAGGAGATTGATAAAAGCTACAATCCTTCCCTACTACCGCTTCACTCATCCAAGCGAGTCGACTCACAGAATGTGTAGATACGCGTGTCATGGACATAGCCACGACGCTTGGTGTTTCGGCTGCCTGTGAATTTATTCTAAAGATTATCAAGACACCCCTCTCCGCGTTTTATCTACTTAAAATTGCCATTGCTTGTTCAGCAACATCCTACGCCATTCTGTTATTCCCCTCACAAAGCTGTTGGTTTAATCAGGTGTGTGTTAGTCCAGAAATCCCACAGTCCTATACACTGACATCATACCAACTGGCTGGGAGTCAGAGCCGGTATCCCACTGGGATTTTAGGTGCCCTACGAATATGTCACGAGCGTTTGCTCCCCTTAGTCGTATCCTTCTCTCCACACAATGCTATTTACCCGATACTCAATCGATCTTCAATTCTCGCACGTCCTCCTCTGTTACACAAGGAAAGCCTTGAAGGACTGACGTCTAGAAAGAGTGATTTTTAACATATGTTATTTTTGAAGTAAGTGTCACCATTATATATGCTGTTAAAGTGTAAGTGGGGATAGTTGATCACTGTGCACGACCCCTGTATTGAGTCATGAACAAACTAGTTTAAATCAAGACACAAATTGTTTCGTGGTCATTGGTAATTAGGTCTTTTTATTCAATTTATTCTTCCCATTCAAGAACCATATATGGCTCCGTCTTGGTAAATGCATCCGTAGGCCACATTGTGCCATATTTCTTAAAAAATTCTGTGCTATTTAACTATTTCATTTGTGTCAATTCTAGCAAATGATGGTCATATGATGGGAGTTATAACCAAACTATTTACAGACGTATGGTTAAGCTTTAATTTTTTAAAAAGTCAGATTCATTGGAGTGATCTCATGAATTACTCAAAACACAGATTCCTTTGTGTCATCAATCAAAATGTTTCACATGAAAAGTCCATTATTTTATAAATGTCTTAATCAACTATATTTAGCAAATATTGCTGTTGCCATTAGTAGGCTCTCTACTGTATTTTGTTTTGTAGTTGTTGAGAGGTGCTACATGTTAGCTAGTCCTCCTTGATTTTTCATTTACTTGAAAAGTTGGAATATTCGGATTTTAGTTTTTTTATCTTATGTTATATGAACAATCGAATCTGAGTGAAAACATCTATCTATCTATCTATCTATCTATCTAGTCTTCCGATCGATTCTACATCTATCTATCGATCGTATCTATCTTCTACACTCCCCCAAAGGTTATTAGGAACACCATACTAATGCTTTCGCCTTCAAGGTGAACTGCCCTTAATTCTACGTGGCATTGATTCAACAAGGTGCTGAGAGCATTCTTTAGAAATGGTGGCCCATATTGATAGGATAGCATCTTGCAGTTGAGTGAAGATTTGTGGGATGCACATCCAGGGCCTGAAGCTCCCCTTCCACCACATCCCAAAGGTGCTCTATTGGGTTGAGATCTGAGTGACTGTGTGGGGGCCATTTAAGAACAATTGAACTCATTGTCATGTTCAAGAAACCCAATTTGGAACTGAATTAGAGGCTTTGTGCCATGGTGCATTATCCTGCTGGAGGTAGCCATCAGAATATTGGTACATGGAGGTCATAAAGGGTTGGACATGGTCAGAAACAATGCTCAGGTAGGCTGTGGCATTTTAAACAATGCCCACATTGGGCACTAAGAGGGACTAAAAGTGTGCCAAGAAAACATTCCCCACACCATTACAACCACCATCCACCAGCCTGCACAGTGGTAACAAGGCATGATGGATCCATGTTCTCATTCTGTTTACACGCCAAATTCTGACTCTACCATCTGAATGTCTCAACAGACAGAAATCGAGACTCATCAGACCAGGCAACATTTTTCCAGTCTTCAACTGGTCCAATTTTGGTGAGCTGTGCAAATTGTAGCCTCTTTTTCCTATTTGTAGTGGAGATGAGTGGTACCCGGTGGGGTCTTCTGCTGTTGTAGCCCATCCACCTCAAGGTTGTGCGTGTTGTGGTTTCACAAATGCTTTGCTGCATACCTCGGTTGTAACGAGTGGTTATTTCAGTCAAAGTTGCTCTTCTATCAGCTTGAATTAGTCGGCCCATTCTCCTCTGACCTCTAGCATCAACAAGGCATTTTTAAGCCCACAGGACTGCTGCAGTACTGGATATTTTTTCCCTTTTCACACCATTCTTTGTAAGAAAGCCCTAGAAATGGTTGTCTGCATAAAATCCAATAACTAAGCAGATAAATACTCAGACCGGCCCATCTGGCACCAACAACCAATACCACGCTCAAAATTGCTTAAATCACCTTTCTTTTCCATTATGAAATTCAGTTTGGAGTTCAGGAGATACCAGGACCACACCCCTAAATGCATTGAAGCAGCGCTGCCATGTGTTTGGTTGATTAGATAGTTGCATTAATAGAGAAATTGAACAGGTGTTCCTTTACTTTAGTGGTAAGTGTCTTACAATATAAATAACCTGGTCATCACGCGCGCAGTTGTGCAAAATAACTAAAAAAAGTGTGCAAAATTTTGCAAAAAAAAAGTTTCAAAATTGTTTTTTTTTATTTAAAAATTTTGATTTTGTGTATTTTATTTTTTAAAAATTATTATTTTAAGTGTGAAAATTTTTGAAATGTGTATTTTATTTTATTTTAGTTCAGAACTGGCTTACTGTGCTTATTGAGTTCAGCATTTAGTTGAATAGGTGATAAAAAATACTCGTAGCAAATAAACTAAATCACCATCCCGTAAAGTGCGCTTCAATTTTGAGTAAATTTTCCGAACATTATTGTTTATAATCTTTCCTGTTATGCACAGAACCAGTCAAAGGCACTATTCACTTCCTGTCTTTCTGAGTATCCCGCCTGTAACGGGAACTGATTCGCACTACTACAGAGTATCGCAATTATCATCTAATTATTAGTCTTTAACGTAGTGCTCGTTGTTTTGGTGAATATTAGTGTACGTATCTGGAGTTTAATTGGGCTTAATAATGGTGCATTTTACCTAGACTGTGCATTGTAGTGAAGTGTTGACAATTAGTTGTTAGCTCATGCAGTGAACTTTTCAGCATCTCCTGTGTAAACATGCATAATTAGATGCAGGGCTTATGGCAAAGCCATAACTGCCAAAAACGTCAGCTGGCCAAGAGAGCGAGCCAACGAGAGAGAGACAGAGAACAGGACACGAGCGAGAAGTACAAAGGAAAGAGCGCGAATTTTTGTGTGTGTACAGACCAGGGTCGGTGGAATGCTCCTTGTGTGTGGGGGGGGGTGTTTCGGTGAGGAGACAACGAGAGGACAGTTGCACTATAAGCACACTTAATTTAGTGAGAGAATCGGGGTGATGGGTGTCAGCTGTCCTGTTTTGACAATCACACCCAGATCTCTCGTTTCACAGCTCTACTAATGCCCTCCTCTCTCACCTTTCGCTTCTCATCATCTCCTCCATTTCTCTTCCACTCATTGACAATCTCAGCTCTGTGCTTTAGAACTCTCTCACATGTTCAGCTTGTGTCCCTGTACAGGCAAGCGAGGATGCGAAAAGACACTGAGGTGTGTATGGTAACATGACACCTTGCTCAAACAGAATCATTCCTCCTGGTACACAGCTCTTTCCACAAGCCTTTGGTGAGAGCAAACCATGCTCCGTATCAACTTTTCTTTTAATGTAAGCATTGGGCCAGTGGGCCATTTCTATCCTTGAATGTGATGATATTACCTAACGAATAGGATACTGTAGCAAATGTGAGATGTAATAAGTTTGTGAATGTCAGATGTAGTTTATTTGGATTTATTGTTCACAATGAGTCTTCTCGCTGTATTTCTGTTTGCTTTGTTTAGGCAACCTGAGTATTATTCAGGTGCTGAATGTGAGACATGTCGTAATATTGACTGTCCTCAAAGATTAGAGGTTCCAAGGTGCACTTGAGGCTTTCACTTTGACTGCATTAAATCAAAAGCTACGTGAATACTTTTTGTACGGACAGACACGTGATGCAGATGGCAAGAATAGCATACCACTGTTTACACTCAGTGGATCTGCTCTCTCCAAAAGGGCACTGGGTGACCTAGGAGGAGGACAAATTTGTTGAATAAAGTTCGTGGTATTTGATTTTTTTATTTTTTTTTTTTGCGTACAAAAAGTATTCTCATAGTTTTCCTTAAAATTACTGTTGAACCCCCCCCTGGACCACAAAAAAACAAAAAACCATTGCACCATTATTTTTACCACTTCTCCCTCCTTGCTATTGTTTCTGGAACTCTTGACTCATGGTAATTACAGCATTGTTGTCTATGGAAGGGTCAGAGAGCTCTCAGAATTCATCAAAAATATCTTAATTTGTATTCAGAAGATGAATGGAGGTTTTATGGGATTAGAACGACATGAGGGTGAGTAATTAATGACAGAATTTTCATTTTTGGGAACTAACCCTTTAAAGTTAGCAGAATGTCTGAAGTGAACTATTTTCCAGGAAATCCCTAGCTATGAAGTAGCTCCATCTCTGTCGACCACATTACAGTTCCGTATCAGTTAGCTTATGCGTGCCCAAATTATATCTCAGTTATTTCAAATGTTCTACAAAGACAGTCGATCAAGCAAATACATATGACTTCGAATAAAAATGGTTCATTTTTTCCATGTTTTTTCCAATGAAATTGACAATTTTATTGTCGATTATTTAGATGACAGAATTTATTTTAATAATTTCCATTTGTGATTTCATTTTTGTAGCAGGGACAGTAGGAATAAATAGTTGAATATTGATAAGTTTCATACTCAGTGGAGCACTGGAACCGATTTATAGCTTTTGTGCCCATGAGCAACTCTTGTCTTGTCACATTCTACATGTAGATTCCTGTGAAGGAACAATCCTTCCTGCTCAGGCACTCTTTAAGTGCTATTGGACCGTGCTAGATTCGGAGCAAAAGCGCCCCCTTTGAATTTCACCTCCAAAAATCACTGTGATGGCCAAACCCTTGCCTGTCAATTAAAACACGGGTAAACAAGAGCGGTGGAGACATTTTTTGAAAAAAACCCACTTTGCCCTTTCTCCTCTCCATGTCAGAATGAAGAAAAATGGCCTATGGCAAACTATTCATCTTTCAATTGAGTGGGACCGGGGAAGAAAAAATCTGAGTTTCAGCAATGCTTTTTGGGTAATCTGTGATTGCGATCTGACAAGTTTTCTGAATTGCTAGAGAATTGGTGAGTTTGACAATGTTTCCCTCAGGCAGGTTCTCTAATTAATAAACTCTCCTGCTTTGGTAATGCACTAATTATCATTTTTAACAATAAATTAAGCATTGCCTTCTACTGGCTCACAGCACGTAACAGGATACACACAACATACGCAAACACATGCAGTGTAAATAGTGACATGCAGTTTTTTGGCTCCTCTGGGAAATTGTGAGGACACATTTTTCTCTCTGGTCTATTTGTGCTGTTTTCAGGGGTACATTCAATCATTTTACATTTTCAACTTTAATATGTTAATTATGAGCCCATCAAGATCTCTGGAGAGTATTCTGCACTCAGGTGAAAAACTCTGCAATGCAGTGTGTGTGTGTTGTGGTGTGTGTGTGTGGTGTGTGGTGTGTGTGTTGTGTGTGTGTGTGTGGTGTGTGTGTGTGTGTGCAATTAGCCAAACAAAGGTAGCATTCCTGTCAACTAATTTATTTCTTGTCGTTGTTTTATTCTATAGCTGTTCATAGCTTGCCTATTGTCCCACTAGTCCAATTCAAATGTTAATTTAAATGCAAAGTGGCAAGTTTTTTGTAGGGGGGGGGCATACAATATTCCTATGTGTAAAATATGTTGCCAATGTTTCAAACTCCAATATGTATTGGGGACTAAAATAAATGAGTAAAGTGTGGGTTGATGCTCTGTAAATGCAGCGTTTGTTAGTGGTGAGATCTACAATATTTACAAAGCAACATGCTGATTATTTGCTTTCATTCCACACAGCTGCTTCTTTTATTTTCTGCATGGTGACTTGCTAAGACACCTCCATTTCTTCTCTAGCTTACTATTTTATGGGAAAAAGTAGACTTTTTTATATTGGAATTTAAAATAGAACAATAGTGTTAACGTTTTTCAACACTTCACTTACAATGTTTAATTGCAAATTTAAATTGAAAATGTATCATCGTTTTACATTTATTTTAAATGCAGTAGCTGAAGTTTACAGTGCTTAAGAAGAACTTAGGTACAGGTACATCATTTTGTTATTAATTCTATAGTCTTTAGTACAAATGCATGTTCAAAACAATTAAGGGCAGGTCTTTTTCACCATGGTATTACTGACTCATATCCACATTATCATTAAAATGTACAATGTAATATATAACACTAAAACTACTCGAATGCATAAAATCTGACTTACGTTTAAATTTGCACAGGACGATCTGATGCAGGGCTCCTCCCAGGTTTCCATAGTTGTTTTAGGGGACGTTTGGCAGTGGGCTCAAGGTCAGGTTTCACTGAGCCTGTAACTAGTCTGAGGATCAGGCTTGGGTAGCGACCCATAGCCGAAGGCACTGGATAGCATCCTCCTGTATGGAAAAGAAAAGAAAAAAAAACACAATTGATTCAAAGCACATTTTCATAAGAGAATGTTCCTCCGCAGGAAGTCAGAAAGTCAGGGACGTGTAACTCGCCAGATCCCTTTGAGAAGAAAAGTAATGTGTGTCCCGTCTTCTCCAAGTTTGTTAAGAATGAGGCATAGCTAACTGTATTTGGGGGGTCAGCATATTCAGCTAAAATGCTACTTCTGTGCAACACTTGCTGATTTTGAATCAAGTTTAATTGCTAGAAGGCTCAAAACCAAACAAGACAACCACACACAGACAACACACACACACACACACACACACACAACACTATCTTAAAATGATGTGAAGCTGATGGCTTGCGGTCTACTGCGTTCCATGATCTTGTATAAAAACACAAGTTCACTAACAGGCATTTACCAACAACCATAAGAATAATGCTGCTAATGTGAAGTAGACTATTGATTTCAAAAGAGTTTCATATTAGTATGTTGCTGACATCAAACCCAAGGACATAATTGTGTCTGCCAGGTTTATTATGGGATTATCATGTATCAGTTATGGATATGTTGGTGTTTTGATGCTACGCTTACAATTCACCTAAATTGAGGTATTGTTGATTTTTGCAACAACTGTCACATCAAAAGCATGCCTACAATTCCTTAAAATGCAGTCTACACGAAAGCGGCTCGCCTAGGTTTGGTTAGAGAGCCATGATCTACATGAAAATCCATGCAATTATACATGTACCCATGCTTGTGTTTTTGACTCGAGAAAGTCTCCTCTCAGCCTATCTCACAGTGTTGGGATATCGGATGATGAACTGTCTCCTGAGCTAATGCCCGAAAGCTCTGTAGCCTATTATCTTATGTTTTATTTTCCGCTTTGTTATTTATTTCACTCTCTGGACAGATATTCCTGCCCCCCAAAAAACCCCCCCGCCCCCCAGCAATCAAAAATGTTGAAATCAATTTCTTCATCTTAGATTCTCTTTTATTGCCCTCCTGTTAATAATAATTTCTTTATCTGCCCATATCTAATTAAACATTTTATATATATATATATATATATATTATATATATAATATATATATATATATATATATAATATATTATATATATATGGGCCATTTTCCATGTACAGAAATACTTTCAAATTGAAACGTCTAGTCACTGTTTTTGGAGAACCACTAGCATACACATACACGGTATTATACATTACAAAAATATGTAAATCTAGATGAATGAATTAATTAATTAATTAGATTATCATTTCAAAAATAAGCCATAAAATTCGTTGTTTTAAATGAATTTACAGGACACATTATTCACTATGAAAGGCCAAAAAAGGAGTCCTGACGTTGCAGCAACCGCTTGATAACAAGTCATGCTGGATGTAAAGCCTTATTTAGCCTCAGCCTACATGTTACTTTACCTTTTACTTGGCGCCAAACAAGCATGACCATTAGTTACAAAACAACCAGACATTTATGATTTCTAGACGGGGGTCATGGGTACGAGGCTTGCCACACATGGACATGAATGATATTTTGTGAACTGGAAAGTACACACAAAAACATAGCATGTTTCAAACACTGTCACCGTGTAGCCTGCCAGGCATTCACGTTAAGAAACCTATTTCTAAACAACCGCATGCTCATGGTAAGTACCGCATCCCTCAATTACTTATCAAAAAGCTGAGTATAAATTCGGAATTGAATGAGACGAAAAGCTGGAACGCTCAGCGATGACTGAAACAGCTGCAGACCTCCGGGACAGACTTTACAGAAGAAAAGCTTTAATAACAAAGAAGAAAGACTTACGGGAGACAGGGTGTGTTTCTCTGAAGTCCTGTAGAAATTTCTCACACTCTTCCTCCTGATTGCCGCTGCCCTCTGCAGGTTACACCAGGGGGGATGATGGTGAAGTACTTGAGTGACCTGAGTGCCATGTAGTTTGGAGTCATATCTGTACCTATAGGCAGAACAAATCCAACAAAAACAAGTCATGTATAGGTTACCGAATACTGTGTATCCAGAGAAAAAATGATTTAAATGAACATGAATATTCAGAATTAATTTTCCGGTGGTAAAATTTAGATATTTTATATGTCTTTTTGTTATTGACACATTTTTTTTGTCTATTTTTTATTGATGAAATGGATGAGTCAAAAACAAATATTTGTTCAGTTTCATTATATGTTGAAGTTTTTAATGTTTACTAAAGATGGTGCCAAAAGTTTGATAAATATTTAATAGTACTTTTCTCATGTTCTATTGACAATACAATGACTTACACTTTTCCTAATATTATGCAATACAATACCGTTCAAAAGTCAGTAAAATTAATTTAATATTTTTTAAACGCATCTCTATATGCTCACCAAAAGCTGCATTTGTTTGATCAAAAAGTACTGCACTATGTGTGGAGACAATAATACTTGTAAAATTTTAAATAACTTGTGTTTTCTTTCTATTTTAATATATTTTAAAATGTCAATTTTATTCCGTGATGTAACGTTAGTTCACAGTTGTTTATCAATGTTGAAAACAGTTGTGCTGCATTCTATAATTTAGCTTGAAATATGATTTTAGATAAAAATATAAAAACAGATTTGGTGTCCATATAATTGGTGAAAAAGTATATATATATATATAATTTAGCTTGAAATATGAAATGAACAGTTCAAAAGAACAGTATTCATTTGAAATACTAATGAATGGAAACAACCAAGTCTACTCTTCACTTTTGATCAGTTTAATGCATCTTGATGAAATAAAAGTATTCATTCCTTTCCAAAATATAAAATAAAATAAAATAATCTCATAATCCCCACATGTTTTTCAATGCCTAGTTTATGTGTAGTAGTAGTAATAATAATGCCTAATAATTTTAAAATTATCTATCTAAATCTATCTATTAATAAATATTTAGATATAGCTCACCAATGAGTCTGGTGTAAGATGTGAGGCAGGCCTGATAGTCATCGTTGAGGCAGCTCGCGTGATGGAGCAGTGAGGGTGTTCTCTGACAGTTTGTGTGGAAATCAGCATACAGTCGTGACCTTGGCACAAAAACACAACCAGCAGCATGCCAACATGAAACTATACTTCCATGAAAAACAAAGTGCAATGTGCAGTCTCTATAGTTTTGCCTAGGGGTGAAAAATTAGGGAAAGTTTTGTGCGTATGTGTTTATGCCTGAAGGAGGCCAGCTGCAATCGACAAAAGGACAGAGTTAGAGTCTGTGAAGTTTCAGGGGGGCATCTTCAGACTTCACACATCATGCTTTGCTTTTTTTAACGGAGTTCAAAGATAAGGCGAAATCATAGGACCATTTCATCTCTATTTTTGCTGAAGTCTCTTACATTATTTCGCTTTCTTTTTTCCCCCGTATCCATTAGTTAGTCATCGTTGCTGGACCTGTGACCCGCAGCATGTTTGTGGTTCAGAGGGGGCATCTGTGAGGTCAGAGGCAGATGACAGGACATCCCTCTCTGTAGCATGAGAGAGCACAAGAGCTTCCACAAATACTTCAACTGTCATCTCATAGCTTAGGCACTTTCCAATGCTCTATATGTTAAAGGCAAAAAAAATAAAACTCACTGACAATATTGTTGTTGCAGACATTATACCGAGCTGATTTCAGAAAAGAATTTTACCAGTGCTTGCCATTGATGTGCAGTGGAGGTTTCTGTAAGGGGAGACTCCTAGAACAGGAAGTATCTGGGAGGCCCGGTCCAAAAGAGAAAGGAAACAGGAGAAAAAAAACACCTAGTCATCTGTCCTTAAACATTTAACATTGGAATTTCTTTTCTGTTTAAAAAGCTTATAAATAGGAATGCAAAACAGTTTAATAACAGGAACTGTGAAAACAGTGAGTTCATTAGTAGTAAATATGCTGTAGGTATTGTTTGTTCCAGTGCACAGACAAAAGTTAATACTGTTTGCCTAGAGAACGACTAACGCATAATATTAAAACAGATAGACGAGCTTCTAAAACAACATTTAAATGTATGAGTGACTTTAGAGATTTCCAGATGTTTATAAAGCATTTTAGGTTAATACGCATATTGAATTCATGGAATTTAATAGGTTGATTTTATTGTGTGTGTGTTTCATTAATATGATTAATGAGTAACGATTTTTTATAACCCCAATGAACGCGATTAAGGTGCATAAATGATTTAACAACAGCCTTGCAACACTGCATCATTCATATTAGAGAAAGAAGAAACAGTCGAGCAGCGACAGAGTGCAGGACAGCAGTTTGATTTAAGTGTTTTTTGCCGCGTTTTCTCATTAGAGTAACTGCGTGATGGTTGGTATCGTTGCTAGGGAAACTTTGCTTTAATCACTGTGTGGCCTACCCCCCCCCCAAATCCGTGTGAATTGTGGCGTTTGGTTTTGCGTCTGCCTATCGCGGGACTGGACAGTTTTTTCGGTCTGTTAAATATAGAGAGGCGTTTGACAATAGCCAGTAAGCGGTCAGAATTAAAAAGTACTTAAAGAGCTGTTTTGTAAACGCCTGTCATAAGAAGAAAAAGAAACAGTCCGCACCGCGACAGAGAAGGACAGCAAAAGTTTGTAAGTGTTTTTTGCCTCGTTTTCTCATTAGATTACTGCGTGATTATCGTTGCTAGGGAAACTTTGCTTTAATCACTGGTGTGTCTTACGTGTGAATTGTGGCGTTTGGTTTGCGTCTGCCTATCGCGGGACTGGGACAGTTTTCGGTGTCTGTTAAATAGAGAGGCGTGACAATAGCCAGTACAAAGCCGGAAAAAGTACTTAAAGAGCTGTTTTGTAAACGCCAGCTTGTCAGAAGAAACAGTCGAGCGACAGAGGAAGGACAGCAGTTTGTAAGTGTTTTTGGGGCCTCGTTTTCTCATTAGAGTACTGCGTGATTATCGTTGCTAGGAAACTTTGCTTTAATCACTGTGTGTCTTACGTGTAAAAGAGTGTTTGGAATTGTGCGTTTGGTTTTGCGTCTGCCTATCGCGGGACCTGGACAGTTTCGGTCTGTTAAATAGGGAGGCGTGACAAGCTGACTTCAATCACAGGTAATCAGGCAAATATATAAGTGGTAGGTGCCACCGCGGCAGCGGTCGCGGCAGCCCGTCGCGTGAAGCCTCCTCGTGTGAAGACCCTCGAGGTGTAACGACCATCGACTCTACCTGCGCGACTCACCGAGCAAGGACACCGACAGGGCACTTGAGTATTGCTTTTTTTTTCTCCCCCTTCAATTTTTGTACAGCTCTTCCGCAAATACTTATTTTGGTCACTAATTGTAGATCACTATGTGCTTTCAGATCTCTACTATCACTACTAAACACTCGGAGAGCACGCTATTGTACGTCGAAGGAAGGCCTGCCTGACAAATCTAAGGCCTGTCCCTCTGACCTCTACTCCGAACGCTCTCTATTCACACTTGGTCTCTGGAACTGCCAGAGTCGCTGTTAAACAAAGCAGACTTCATTTTCTTCTATTGCTACTCATTCTGGTCTCAAAGCCCTCATGGCACTGAATGCGACCTGGATCAAAACCTGAGGACACTGCCACTCCCGCAGCCCTCTCCACTCATTTCACTTGTTTCCCACACCCCTCGTACGACTGGGAGGGGGTGGAGGGTACTGGTCTCCTTATATCGAAAGATTGGAAATTTGATCTTCAAACCACCACCTACAGGTCACGGTTCATTTGAATCACATGCTGTTACTGTAAACCCACCCTGTTCAAATCCACTTTGTGGTCATTTAATCGTCCCCCAGGTCAATTTGGGAAAACTTCTTGGAGGAGTTGGACGTGCTGCTATCAAAATTATCCTGAAGATGGTACTCCCCTCTGGTACTTGCTTGGTGGACTTCAACATCCCACCCTAGATAAAACCCCAGGCTGCTGACTTTAACACTCTGCTCGCCTCATTTGATCTCAAGCGAGTCTCTACTACAGCCCACTCACAAATCGGGCAACCAACTGGACCTCATCTACATGCGCTGTTGCTCAGTGGACAACACTTTAGTTACTCCACTGCACACCTCAGACCACTTCCTCATTACTGCTTAATCTAACACTTACTCCTGAAGCGGCACCACGCTCCAAACGCGGGTCACCTTTCGACGGGGGGAAACCTACGCTCACCTCTCTCCATCTCGCCTATCCTCTTGTGGTTGCATCCTCACTTCCTTCACTCTCGCAATTTTCAGCTCTGGACACGAACAGTGCTACGGACACTTTTGTGTTCCACTCTGACCTCCTGCTTGGACCAACTTTTGCCCCCTGTCGTCTAGACCAGCACGCACCACCCCATCTGCCCCCCCTGGCTGTCCGATGTACTCCGTGAACATCGCTGCTAAAACTCAGGGCTGCAGAGAGGAAATGGCTTTTAAATCAAGAAACTCTACCGACCTCAGTGTGTATCAGTCTCTCCTCTCCTCCTTCTCCCTGCCAAACGTCTTCACTGCTAAAAAAACCATCATATTACCCACGACAAGAGTAACAACTGTTGTGACGCTCGGGACACTCTTCAAAACCTTCTCTTCTCTTCTTAATCCGCCTCCACCTCCTCCTCAATCGACTCTCTTACAGCTGATGACTTTGCAGTTTTCTTCACAAATAAGACAAGAACCATCAGTGACCAATTCTCCACGCCGCAGACTGAGGATAACTTCACAACGACTAAATGCTCACTCTCGTTCACTCCCTTTCCTCCTCCTTCTCTCCACTCTCAGGAGACGGACTTTTCAAAACTTATCCTGTCCAGTCACCATCCTACTACTTGCCCTCTGGATCCGATCCCCACACTCACCTCCCTTCAAGCGATTTCTTCTTTCAGTCATACCGTTACCTACTCCACTTACTCACATTATCAACTCCTCTCTTTCACTCTGGCTCAAAAAAACATTTCCCTCAGCGTTTAAGCAGGCTCGGGTAAGCCCACTGCTGAAGAAAACCATCTCTAAATCCAGCACTTCTAAAAAACTACAGGACCCGGTATCCCTTCTTTCCATTCATTGCCAAAAGACAACTCGAACGAGCTGTGTTCAACCATCACTCTCTATGTTTATTTTTCTTGTACAGAACAACCTCCTGGACACAGCAATCAATCTGGCTTCAAAAGTGGCCACTCAACTGAGACTGCCCTGCTCTCGGTTACTGAAGCCCTGCGACTGGGAAAGCAGCAGCTTCAAAATCCTCAGTACTCATTTTTTGCTGGGACCTGTCTGCTGCTTTTGACACTGTTAATCACCAGATTCTCCTGTCCACCCTCAGAAAAGATGGGGCATCTCTGGGAACCGCACTCCAGTGGCTTAACTCCTACCTGTCTGATAGATCCTGCATGGTGGTCTTGGAGGGGTGAAAAGTTACTAAGTCACAACAACTTGCTACTGGGGTTCCTCAAGGCTCAGTTACTTGGACCGCTTCTCTTCTCCATTTCTACATGACGTCATTATGGAATCTGTCATTCAGAAGCATGGGCTTTTTCCTATCACTGCTACGCTGATGGACCACTCAACTCTACTTTCTCATTCCAACCAGATGACCCGACGGGTAGTTTGCTCGCATTTCAGCCTGTCTGAGTGACCCATTTCTAGCTGGATGAATGACCATCACCTTCAGCTCAAACCTTACTAAAAGACTGAAACTGCTGGGGTGGTTTCCAGCTAAAACCCATCGTTTCATCACAACTTCTCTATACAGCTGGGTTCGTCAACCATAACTCCTCCGTTCCAGGGACAGCCAGAAACCTAGGAGTTGTGATGGATCATCAGTTTAAGCTTCACAGACCATATTGCTACAACGACCCGCTCCTGTAGATTTGCCTTATTCAACATTAGGGAAGATTAGACCCTTCCTGTCAGGAGCAATTCCACCCAACTTCTTGTCCCAAGCTCTTGTTCCCTCTCCAGACTGGGGACTAATTGGCAATGCTCTCCTGGCGCGGGCCTTCCTGCATGTACTATCAAGCCTCATACAAACAACTGATCCAGAATGCAGCAGCCGAGGGTTGTCTTCAATGAGCCTAAAAACAAAAACAGCCCATGTTACTCCTCTCCTCAATCAGGTTACACTGGCTACCAGTAGCCGCTCGCATCAAATTCAAAGGTACTGATGCTTTGCCTACAAAACGAAGGACCCCACTGGCACGGCGCCAAACTTACCTAAAAACTCACTAGTTCAATCTTATGCCCCTCCAGAAGTTTGCGCTCTGCAAAGTGAACGACGCCTTGTGTTGGCCATCCCCCAAA